>NC_080393.1:39667692-39967692 GCF_028751815.1 Salvia miltiorrhiza | reverse complement strand
GGCGGAAGGAATTGCATGGCGAATTGGGGATGGTAGAAGAGTCCGGATTGGTGAGGACGCGTGGCTGCCGGATGGAGACGGGTCTTTTACGAAGGGCTGTGTTAGTGAAGTTTGGAGGGAGAGGTGTGTGGTGGATCTGTTTTCCGAGGATAATGAGAACTGGGATAGGGAGAAGATTGCTATGATCTTCCCGGATGGGGATCAATGGAAGTTTGGGGATCACTTGCTCCGCAATCAGCATGTCCCTGATCGGATTTTCTGGCCGGCGGCAAAGTTTTGCTGCTACACGATGAAATCTGGCTATCATCTTGCGTGCATGCTTAAACAACGCTCTGACCCGACGTCATCTTGCTCGAATGATGCCTTGTGGAAATGGGTTTGGAAGATGGATGTTATCCCGAAAGTCAAATTATTTATGTGGAGATGCTTGAGTGGGGCCATCCCGACGACTACTTATCTTCGCCAACGATCCATTAGGATTGATCCGATCTGCAAAAGATGTGGTATTCATGAAGAAACTTTGGAACATGCTCTTCGAGATTGCCCGTGGGCTCTGTTTTTCTGGGCGGCTTCGCCTCTTCGCCTTCAGCCTCTACCTGCTTCGGCGTTGTGCTCCATCAAAGATTGGTTCGACTTCTTCCGTGAGAATCATCCTAAAGAAACCCAAAATCTCTTTGTCGTCCTCTGTTGGACTGTGTGGTATGCTAGAAACTTGAGAACTTTCCAAGATAAAACCCTTAGCCATCAAGATTGCTTCTCGATCGCGCAGCGTTCACTGTGGAGCAAAATCGTGAGTACTTCACAGGCCCGGGTCTCTCGTGCCCCCTCTTTAAGGTGTGAGGAAAACCAGTGGAAGGTGAGCTGTGATGCCGCTTTTGCTAGAGGTGTGGGTGTGGGTTTGGCAGCTGTGCTTACGGATGCGGACGGTGTGGTTTCTGGATGCCGGTTCGGCTTTGTGGAAGGAGCGTTTACGACTGAAGAAGGGGAAGGCTTGGCTGTTGCGGAGGGTCTGCGTCTTTGCAAAAAGTGGAGGAAAGAGGATGTTATTGTAGAAATGGACTGCCAGAACCTCTTTTGGAAGCTCACCAACTCTTCCACTAACTTCTCTTATGTGGGTGCTACTTTGTGGGATATTTGTGAGATTGCTGCTAGCTTCCGTCGTGTTTCCTACAGCTGGACTCCCAGGGAGGGTAATAGTATTGCTGATAAATTAGCTAAGCATGCTACTGTTTTCCGCAATGTTTCTTTCTTTACTGGTGTTGTCCCCAGTACTCTTGTTGATTCTCTTGCTTGATTTATAAAGTGGTGGCTTTGTTCTAAAAAAAAAAAATATTATGAAAAACTTAAGAATTAACATTGTTTCATAATTTGGAGAAATATAAGGATAGTGGAATTAAACTATTTAATCTAACTCATTTAAGGTTTTAATATAAACTAATTAAATATCAAAATTTAGTTAACTACTAAAAAATTCGGCAACCACCACTTATGATGTGATTAAGAAAAAAATATATATTAATTATAAAGTTTCTAATAGAAGTCTAATTAAGTATTTGATATGTATAAAATTATATTCTACGTTTATCTCCAAGGATAAGGAATAAAGATGATAAAAGAGTTCTAGTTCTAATAGGAATCGAAATAATAATAATAATAATAATAATAATAATAATAATAATAATAATAATAATAATAATAATAATAATAATAATAATAATAATAATAATAAAATAAATAAATGGTGCACATCTATATGTTTCATGTAATTATCTAAAAAAAACTATAAAAGAAAATACTAATAATTCAACTTATATATAAATCTAAATATTTGGGATGTTACATAATACACAAGAACATGAATACATGATCAAACGACTCAAGAAAAATCAAACTCGGCTTCCACTTTCTAGGCATGCATTCGGTCACTTCCTAGATTTTTAGGGAATGATTCGTTTCGTCTCATCTTTCATATATAGGCTCAATTCATCGTCAATAAGCCACATATAGACACATTCATCTCATAACTCATCTCATATACAAGATCTCTTATATGCATGCAAACTAACTCGGTGAAATTTTCACATCTCATTATCATATACCAATTTAATCATGCTTTCACCTTCCTAGTAGTCTAATTAACACATAATCATTATCAATTCAAGTATTGATCTCATTAATCAAAACTCCCTAAAATTAGCAAACTAAACTTAACCAATTTTAGGCATTCTTAATAATTAATCAAATTGATCATAAATTATCATTTTTATCATGCTCAATATCAATTATACATAGCTAATTTAATAAATTAGCACATATATAATAAAGTCCCAATTTTAGGTAAACTAAACTTTTTCAAAATCTTCAAACATGCATAAATCATCAATTCAACCTTAGATCTATCAAATTAACTCACTTAATTACACATATAAGCCAACAATTAGTAAATTAAAGCATAGAAACACATATGCCCAAATTCCATCAAACTAACTCACTTCAAATTCCACCAATCCATCTCAATCGTCAATCCAATCCATCAAATATCATATTAGCATCCTCAATAACATATATCAATCATCACTTCATCGATCCATCCTCAAGATCAAGGTTTCCCAAATTTACACAAACTAACTCATTTGAAAATTCACAATTCATTTTAAATTCATTCCTTGCATATAGAAGTAGACTCAATATGATCCCAACTACATAAATGTAACCTCAATTTAAGAAAATAAAAACAAATTTTTTTGAAGGGCAAGAACCCTAATTTTCGAAAATTTAAAGAATTAAAAAGGGTGGTGTTTTTTTGCTTGATCTATCCATATACACTCATATCTATCACAAATATAATTAGATCTAAGTTTCAACACTTACTCAATAATTTGAATATAAATCAAAATCTTCTCTTTAGCTCAATCTTGAGAACTCCTTCAATCCTTGCTCTTGATTCAAGAGGGGGAAAAGAGAGAGAAAATTTTTGTTTTGTTTAAATGATAACTGATAAGCTTGCGACATAAGCTACCAACTCATTTTATGTTCATTTAATGCACAACTTGGCCACCAAGCCACTTGCTAAGTAAATATCTTAGGTTAAAGTAATAATTAATGAAAATGGTAAAAATTGTATAGTAAAATGTGTAGTGAAAAATTGATTTATCAAATCACTTACTAATTAAATCAAATCTATTTATTAGGCACTCATGTGACCAAAAATAATTATAACACTTGGGTACACATATATTCACCTCGCAACAATCTCAGAAAAATAAACTTCGAAAAATTCACCTAGGAAAATTATAATATCAATAGTAACATTACTACTCACCAATTAAAATTAATCCGTTTGTTATGAATTTTAAAATTAATCTCGGGTGCTATCATGCTTAGAAAAATCACAAATCACTCAATCATAATACACATGTATCAAGTAGGTCACATAACAATCAATCAAATGATCTCACTTAAACGTAACATTACAATCAGTCAAAATCTCACGTCAATCTAATCGTCTCACGAATCTGACTCTATTTCTATAGTGATTCTCACTCACTCACCTCGACTCTATTTCTAGTCAAGTTTCATCATAGTAACTCTTAACACTATAAATCATCTCAAAAAAATAATTATGCTTCCTTAATCGGAAACACAAACTATATTCTTTTCTCTTTTTAATCAGCATCTCTATCGAAACTCATCCTCTCAAGGTAATTCACTCACTAGATCCATCATCAAAATTTTTAAAATACTCACATCTCATCTATTGAGAAACTTCATCTCGGTTCTCTTAATAAGCTAATGCCAATATCTCAGTACTCTCAATAGTGATTCTTAATTATAAGTAATAAAGAAACTGCAGGGTGTTACAAGTGGATACGAGCTATAGAATGAATTTTACAGTAAATTTGTTGCGAAGATCACGAGAACGTCATGTTGGAAAAAATAGAATGAATTCTTGAATGTGAAGCCGAGGGGTGCAATGGTCACCGAATATGAATGCGCTTTCAATAAACTGTTGATGTATACTTCATATCTGGTGGACATAGATGAAAAATGTGACGCCCCAATTTTCTTTAAAATAATAAAATGCACTTTGAATAAAAATCATAAGATTTCAATACTTAAATAACTAAAACTCAAATCCAACTGAGAAAAGTAAATAAACATCATAAACTGAGTCTTTATTCCAATTGAAAATAAAACATTATTTATTCTTTATCTTGACCATCACTCGCCCCGCCTCTCATCGCCCGAGTCATCTCCTGAAAAAGATATTGTTTTGGGGTGAGTACAATAAACTCAGTGGGGTGCATTTATCCATATTATAAGAATCACAACAAAATATAAGTGCAATAAAAACTGTCTGCTCTTTCATATTGCCCGAAAGCAATAACTTTCTGTCTCTTAGCCCGAAGGCTATATAACTTTCTGTCTCATATAGCCCATAGGCTATAACTTTCTTTCTCATATAACCCGTAGGCTATAACTTTCTGTCTCATATAGCCCGTAGGCTATAACTTTCTATCTCATATAGCCCGTAGGCTATAACTTTCTGTCTCATATAACCCGTAGGTTATAACTTTCTGTCTCATATAGCCCGTAGGCTCTGCCTGCTTCTCACACATATAAATTGAGTAAAACGTATAATAAGGATAAATGTTAAATGCAACGTTATAACCCCACCTTTACTTCTCTTTGACACGTGTAAAGTAATTAAAGATTAAGTCTTGCGCGCCTCGCCTAAAAATTAAATAATAATGAAGTCATAATTAAAATACGATCAAACAATGATTATACACCCACATAAAAAAATAACATATATATATAAACTATTATGTCCAAAATAACCATGTACGATATTTGAAATGGAAAAGACTTTTCAAATAGAACATTATTCTAACCCTTATTAAAGTATATATATGTACACGTTTTGCATCATAAAATAAAAAGTCTACATTATTACACTTGGTTTTTGTAAAAAACACAAATGATTAAATAGGAAATCACTAAAGCAGACTGTGTACTCAACAGGGATATATTATTCTATCACCGTATAATATAGAGATGAGAGGGGGAAACAGAAAGAAAGTAAAAACTATGACTTGATACATGCATTTAAAAAGAAAAGTCTCGTAGCTATCACCTATACCCTTTATACATAATATTATATATAAAGGACAAAAGGCAAATAAAATTGTTATGTGTTATCAATATAATATATATATATTATTCATGGGAAAATAAAATGATTCTACTGAAGACAAAAGGGAATGATGGCTTCAGTAGGAAATGTGATTTACAGTTCTTCAAGGAAATAAAGTGAATACAGAGGGAAGGGGAAAAAGACACAGACGAGGCGAAGGAGAAAAGAAAATGCGAAGGAAGAGGAATACCTCACCCTGAAGAAGGAACGCTGTAATTGTTTTTCTTTGGGTGTATGGAAGAAGGGGTCAGGAGCAGCTATTTATACTACGAATTAGGGCTTTATTTTTGGGAATGAGCATCAATCAAACAAATCTTTCCATAACTTCATGATCATCAAGAAGGAAGGTGAATTAGGGTTCTCTGCTCTTCCTCAAACAATTCACGTGGCTGAACAATAAATTATTATGGGCTTAAGCAATGGGCTTCAATAAAAGAATTTGGGGCTTTATTAAAAGAGGTAATTAGTACCTTGTAAGAAAATGAAATCCCCCAACATAATAATAATAATAATAATAATAATAATAATAATAATAATAATAATAATAATAATAATAATAATAATAATAAAATGCTTAGAATTTATTATGATTAAATGCTCATGCTCATGAAATAACTAGGCGCGACTTATAAGACTTAAAATTTAATTAACGAAAAAAAATAAGAATAATAAAAATAAATTTCTTTGTAGTTAAAAATTTCACTTAAACGTAACATTACAATCAGTCAAAATCTCACGTCAATCTAATCGTCTCACGAATCTGACTCTATTTCTATAGTGATTCTCACTCACTCACCTCGACTCTATTTCTAGTCAAGTGTCATCATAGTAACTCTTAACACTATAAATCATCTCAAAAAAATAATTATGCTTCCTTAATCGGAAACACAAACTATATTCTTTTCTCTTTTTAATCAGCATCTCTATCGAAACTCATCCTCTCAAGGTAATTCACTCACTAGATCCATCATCAAAATTTTAAAATACTCACATCTCATCTATTGAGAAACTTCATCTCGGTTCTCTTAATAAGCTAATGCCAATATCTCAGTACTCTCAATAGTGATTCTTAATTATAAGTAATAAAGAAACTGCAGGGTGTTGCAAGTGGATACGAGCTATAGAATGAATTTTACAGTAAATTTGTTGCGAAGATCACGAGAACGTCATGTTGGAAAAAATAGAATGAATTCTTGAACGTGAAGCCGAGGGGTGCAATGGTCACCGAATATGAATGCGCTTTCAATAAACTGTTGATGTATACTTCATATCTGGTGGACATAGATGAAAAATAAGCAGAAAAATTAAGGAATGGGTTGCGCCATGAGATCTCGATTTTCCTTGCGGGTCAAGGGAACCTCATCTATGTCGAAATCCTAAATAGGGCACTCTTTATTGAGTCACTGTTGTCTAAGTAAAAGCATTTGCTATGTTTGGTCATGCATCTCCCCCAGGCATGGGAAAAAAGAAAAGAAATTGGAATAAAGTGAGTGGGGGAAACTTTGAAAATGGGAAGAAGCCATGAACTGGTAATCAAAGACAGAACTTTGCTAGCAACATAAAACTCAGCTAAGGGACATGCTACTTTGCCTGAAATGCAACAAGACCCACTCGGAGAATGCCTAAAGGGCGTAAATTTCTACTACAGTTGTGGAGAACATGGGTACTATGCCACCACATGCCTTAAGAAAAATAACGGAGCACTCCAATTGTCCTAGATACCAACAGAAAAATTTTGGGAACCCTCCAAGAAACCCAGGAAATCAACATCAGAATACGGTGAACCAACAACGACAGAACCATGATCCGAGAGGCAATCAGAGACCACCACAGAACCAGCAGCACGCAACACAGGGCCATGGAAATTTTGACAGGTATGATAAGTGTGCTTGGAACACCTTGTTGGATTTGTATACTGTAAAGCAAGAACGTTTTATGCTTGTATACAATGTTTCCTGTTACCACTATCTAATCTCCTATCAGATTGTGTTCATGATTGCACATGTATGTCCCTTATCTCTTTATAAGTAGATTATATGGTGTGTTGTAGATCATAGAAGATCATATAATTGGAATAACCTTAAGAGATATAAAAATGATCACAGCCGAGATGACTTCAGGACGAGTCATCGGTTTAGACTGCGGTATAGATGGAAGTAGTTTGTCTTGACTACTTGTCTACACTGGTACGTCATAACGTATTGATAGGACCACAGTGAGATGTATTCTTCTATCTGACTTAAGTTAAGAATCAAATATCTAGGTGACTTAATATAATCTTAATACTAATAAGATTTCAAATATATATGTTGGTTCGTATATCACTTTGACTTACTATGGGTGAGAGTTATATAGTAACTTGAGTACTCTGTACATTGGGTGATAGCGGTCAATATATGATATTTGGTTATCTGTATTAGTACCTGTATCCGGTATAGGATAATGACATCCCCTTAAGGAGCTTAATAAGGTTTATTTCGTCAAACCCTGTAGGTTGATTAAGTTCAGGCGCAATAATAAGGTTTGAGAGGTACTGCTTAAGGATTACAAAGAGATTAATTAATTTAAGCTGTCAGAGCTATAATTAATTAATGGATGTCGGATATTTTAAATACGGAGATTTAATAAGTCTAAATACAAGCCCCGACTCATCACCGGCAATAAAGGGGTAAGTCAATATTGGTTCTTTAGTGGAATGAACTAATATTTATAAATTAATTATGGTCTGGGCTGACCATGGAGAATTAATTTATTTGAGGCCCATCTTTATTCCTTATATCTGGTCCCTGGACTGGCCCAATGTCTCATAGCCCTAGAAGAGGCAGAAATCGCCTATCACAAGAAAGGAAGCGCCCCATACGTATTTATTTATTTAAATACAGCTGTCTGCTCTCACGAAATACACACACTAATTAATTAGGGTTTTGAGAGAGTAGAGAGGCGCCAGAACGTGAAAAGCAGATTTCTCCCTTGGGACTTTCATAGAACGTTGTCCATCCAAAGGTGAAAGCTGAGCGGGATACAGTTCAGA
The DNA here is from genome assembly GCF_028751815.1 of Salvia miltiorrhiza. NCBI lineage: Eukaryota > Viridiplantae > Streptophyta > Magnoliopsida > Lamiales > Lamiaceae > Salvia > Salvia miltiorrhiza. The sequence goes on along the minus strand of NC_080393.1, from coordinate 39,959,464 downwards.
AGGTCAGAACTGGAGTCGTTCGATTCAATCATCGACAGCCTCTGCATACGCTTTACAAGTAAGTAATTCTAACTCCAACGTGCGGCAATTAAAATTCATAGGAGCATGTTAGGATTAATCGTTGTATGGTAAATTAAGATATCCAAGAAACGATCCCGTTGGGGCTAATTATACTTCAATTGGTATCAGAGCCTGGATTGTTTTCCTTGGCTCTGTCAGTTAATTTAAGTAAGATTAATAATGTGCGTTGTTTTTACTGCTGCTGTTCTTCGTGGTTTGTTGATTCGTGGGGTACGTCGTTTTGACGTTGTAATCATTTTTCACCATGAGAAAAATCGTGGTTAGATTAGGATTTCAATTTGTATTTGTTTTCTGTTGCAATCTGTATTTGTTGTAAATCGAGACGAAGACGACGACAAATCAACATCGAATGAATGGAGGTTGGAGAGAGCCGGGAGGCGGCGGGCGCCGAGGGCATGAAGGGCTGCGCACTGCACGAGCCCCGTGCGCCACGGCGCGCGCACACACTTCTGGGATGGACGGCTGCTGCCGGGACAGGGGCGAGCGAAGGCTGCGTGCACCGAGGGGCTGGTCAGGTGCCGCGCGGCCGCTGCTGCTCTCCGTGCTGGGCTGCTGCCAAGGAGGCGTGGCTGCTGGAGTCGAGTTGGAAGCGAGGGCCGTGCGTGTTGGGGCCGCGCGCCTGCACGCCCAGTGCTGCACTGCACGGCCGTCCGCCTCCAGCCGATGTGCTGTCGCGCCGAAACTATTGCTGCTGGTGTCGACGATGCTGGAGCCGAGGACTACCGCGCCAGGCTACTGCTTCTGCCGCGCCGGGGCTGCTGCAACAGCGCCCGTCTGGCTGCTGTTGAGGCGAGGCGGCGGCGGCGCCTAGGGTTCCCAAACCCTAGGTGGCGCATGTTTCTCAAACCCTAGGGGGCCCAAACCCTAATTCCCTACACGGGCTTGATGGAGCTGTTCGGGCCGAGTTTTACTTTTGTTTACAAAATGTAATAGATTAGTATTGGGATTCCACGAATGGGTCACGAAGAACTTTTTTTTTATTCTGTTCTTTGCATGTCGTGGTGTTAATCCTTAATGCTCTTTACTTGTTGTCTTTGTCTTTGCTTGTTAATATGTGTTTATTAACTGCGCTTAGACAAGCATGCTAGGTTTATCATTTTCTTAAGCATGTTTTAGAATTCTGCGAGCATGTTTTACATGTTGCGTTCTAGAAGAGCATGTTTAGGATTATGTGCTTGAGCATGAACAAACCTTTTGAATGAAAAAGACTAAGCAGTTTTAATAATTTTTAAGTGATTAAAAATTATTTTAGACCTCCACATGCGGTCTCTTGTTCTACATGCATTTTTCATCTCCTTTAGTGCGTTTATTCATAGTATTTGGGCGTTTTCATTGAAGTTCTTGAGTGTCTTTGGTTTGATTTGTTAAATTTGTGTGGAATAGACTACTCGTCCGTGCTCGTGTTGTTTTTACAGGTTTTGGACTCGATTTGTGAAGTTTTGGATGAAGCGTAGTGGAATACGCGAAGTGACGAGTCCATAGGCACGAACGGGGCAAGAATCGGGCATCGGATGAGCAAGAACGGGCGCCGGGGCATCCGTGTGTCGGAGGACACGCGCCCGTGCGCGAGAATGGCGCCGGGAAGTCGCGCGGTCCGGGCATGCGGCCGCATGCCACGGCCGCGCGAAGATGCAGAACTCGCTGGAAGACCGCGCGGGCCAGGCGCGCGGCCGCGCGAGGAGACCGCGCGAGCTCGCGCGGCCCAGCCATGCGGCCGCGCGACCATGCCCGCGCGAGGCGCCGAGTGTTGCCCAAATTTTCCGATTTTTCACCAAAAGCGCGTTTTTGGAGTATTTTAGAGCTTAGACGACCTAGGGCACATAAATACCTTCCTTTAGCTTATTCCAAATATCTTTTATCATATTCTGACTTTTCCTGAGAGCTGTGAGACACGGAGCAAGAGCAAGATTAAAGAATCTCGACTTCTCTACGGTTTTTCATAGTTTTATGTTTATTAGTTTTATTGAGATTGTGATTGTTAGTCATATGTCTATGTGTGGCTAAATCCCTTTTCCCAGGGTTTAGGGAGTAAACATGATTCGAATTTCTGACTGTTGATTTAATTAATTGAGATTTATATTCCTTTCTATGTTCTTGTTTTAATTGCTTGTTTTATTGCTTGATCACCAATTTAGCATTATCATAGGTTTTAATTTGAGATCGGGAGATGATAATTAATACCTGAACTAAGAACATAGAACACATTTATTTTAATTCTAAAGGGAATTAATAATTGTGAAGGCTTTAATCCTAGGAACTTTTAGGAGTTACATGTTAGAAGTGTGATCCGGGGACGGTAGCCTTGCATGTAATCAACGGTTTGTATGCCACGGGAGTGGGTATAGACTAGTCTTGAGATTGCCTTAGGAATTATCTCATTAATTGAATCAAACGTGTTAGATAAGAGAATCTGTTGAAACCTTTGCCTTGGGAAACTCTCTTTCTTCTGTTATTCCGCAATTTTCACAGCTTGATTTCTTTTAGTGTTTCTTATTTCAATTTAAATTTGTTTTCAAAAAAATCAAAACTTTAATTTTCGTTCATCCAGATAGAGTAAAATAATTAAGAGTAGGAATTGATAATCATTAGTCTCTGTGGATTCGACCTTGTTTGCCACTATATACAATTGCACCCGTACACTTGCGGCGTGTAAATAAAATAGCGAACAAGTTTTTGGCGCCGTTGCCGGGGATTGATTTTTATCAGTACTATTCTGTTAATTGTTTGATACTACTCTGGATTTTTATTTCTGTTATTTATTTAAGTTCCTTACTTCTTTCTTGTGGTTCTAATTTGAAACTGGTGGATTGTTTAGGTGGTTTATGAACACAAGGTCTAAAAATTTACCTCTAGTAGATTTTGATCCGGAACTTGAAGCTTCGCTCCGCCAGAAATCTAAAACCACACTCAAGACGATGGCCACTGCGGAAGAAGTCCGTGCATTGAGAGAGCAGTTGCAAGCGGTGTTAGATGCTCAGAAAAATGCTGCTGAGCAGAAACAGCCGCCTATTGATGAGGCATTTACTCCACTATACCAGTACCAAGAGCCGCCCAGAGTCAACGCAAATAACTTCGAGCTAAGGACTGGGCTGATTACCATGGTACAACAGAACCAATATGGAGGTAGTGCCATAGAGGATCCGAATGTGCATTTGAGACAGTTTCTGGAGTTATGCAGTACCATAAAGATGAACGGCGTAGCAGATGATATCATTCGCCTTCGTCTATTTCCCTTTTCACTGCGGGACAAGGCCAAGTCATGGTACCATACTCTGCAATTGGGTGCCAATCCTGCATGGGAAGATTTAGCACACCTGTTCCTGCGGAAGTTTCACCCTCCTGGTCTCACTTTGAAGCTGAAGATAGACATCGTTCAGTTTCAGCAATTTGAAGGTGAATCATTAGCAGAAACATGGGAACGATATCAAGAGAAATTGAGGAAGTGCCCGTCCCATGGCTTTGATGAAGGGACTCTAGTCGTCATGTTCTACAATGCTTGTGGAGAGCGCACGAGGATGTTCATGGACACAGCAGCTGGAGGCTCCATACTCAAGAAGGGAAGCGCGGACGCGATGGAGATCATAGAAAGTATGGCAGCTACCAGCTACCAATGGTCGTCCGAGAGGGTGCAGCTGAAGAAAGTTGCTGCAGCATCTAGCTCAGATCCTTTGGCAGTGATCTCGACTCAGCTGGCAGAGCTGAGTTCACAAATTTCAGCAATGTCTATGGGAAATCATGAACCAGCTGTGGAGGATCCGACAAGCATAGAAGACGCCAACTTCATTCATGGGAGGAACTTCGGGAATTTCCAGCGTGGGCAGCAGAGCGGCTACAATAGAGGACAACAATATCAGCAGGGAGGTCGCTCACACCCGAATCTGTCGTATGGGAATCCCAATAATGCCATACAACCTCCACCAGGCTTCTCGGTCACCAATGGAGTAATAAATGAAGAGAAGAAGCCGAATCTTGAGGAGTTGCTAATGAAGTTCGTGGCCAAGTCCGACGAGAGGATGGAGAAGTTGGAGTCCAATGCTGCAGCTGTGGGGACCCAGATGAAGATGTTCGAGACCCAATTGGGTCAACTGGCCAATGCTTTTACAAATCTACACCAACAAGGTCAGTTTCCGAGCAATACAACTGTTAATCCCAAGGAGCATTGCAAGGCAATCAATTTGAGGAGTGGAACTACTTATGAGGGACCCAAGATGCCTGAGGAAGAGATCGTGTCGCCGGTTGATGAGAAAGAAGCTGAGGAGGTCACCGTTGAGGTTTCTGGCAAAAAGAAGAATGAAAAGCAGAAGACTACTTCGCCAGCAACAGTGACTTTGCCATTCCCTCAGCGACATCAGAAAGAGAAGGTGAAACAGCAGTTCTCCAAGTTTTTGGAGATCTTCAAGAAGTTGCACATCAATCTTCCATTGGTGGAAGCGTTGCAGGAGATGCCACAATATGCAAAATTCTTGAAGGACATCATCTCGAGAAAGAAGCGGCTGGGAGAGTTTGAGACGGTGAATCTCAACGAGGAGTGCAGTGCGATTTTGCAAAAGAAGGTCCCAGCGAAGCTTAAAGATCCTGGCAGCTTCACTATTTCCTGCATCATTGGAGGCCAGCAGTTTGGGAAGGCGCTTTGCGATCTGGGGGCAAGCATTAATCTCATGCCCCTATCTATTTTCCAGCGGTTGGCTATTGGAGAGATGAAGCCGACGTCGATCGCGTTGCAGATGGCAGATAGGTCGGTGACGTATCCACGGGGGATAGTGGAAGACGTGTTGGTGAAGGTCAATGAGTTCATATTCCCAGCTGACTTTGTGGTGCTGGATTTTGAGGAGGACAAGACCATCCCGTTGATCCTAGGGAGACCGTTCTTGGCCACAGGAAGAGCCTTGATAGACGTGGCTAATGGGGAGCTCACTTTGAGAGTGAATGATGAGAGCCACACGTTCTCCATATATCGAGCCTTGAAGTTCTATGATGAGAAGGAAGACATTGACATGGAGGAGTGCAAGTTGTTGAGCCTAGTTGATTCCTGTGACACACCATCTTCATGGAAGGGTCTCGGCGACCCTCTTGAGGCTTGCATCTCTCATTCATTTTTCTCTACTGATTTTGATTTTCCTCTTGATATGCATTTGTTTTCTGATGAGTTATTTGAGTGTTGTAGTGCATTGGAGAGTGTTGCAGAGATTGCACCTAGGAGAGGACAATTTCTGGAGCTGCGCACCGAGGAGAAGAAGAAAAAGATGGAAGAGGAAAAGGGGACCGCCCCAAAGCTTGAGTTAAAGCCGTTGCCGGATCACTTGAGATACGCCTTCCTAGGTGATGGTGAGACGTATCCGGTAATTGTATCAGCTCATCTTACTTCTTGTGAATTGGATTCTTTGTTGCGTGTGTTGAGAAAGCATAAGTCTGCTATTGGTTGGTCGATCTCTGATTTGAAAGGGATTAGCCCAAGTGTCTGCATGCATAGGATTTTGCTTGATGATGATGCTAGGCCTAGAGCGCAACCTCAAAGGCGCTTGAATCCTATTATGCAAGAAGTCGTTAGGAAAGAAGTGTTGAAACTGCTTGATGCTGGGATTATATATGCTATATCTGATAGTGAGTGGGTAAGTCCTACCCAAGTGGTGTCTAAGAAAGGGGGGATGACTGTTGTGAAGGGTGAGTCTGATGAGATGATTGCTACACGTGTGGTTACTGGTTGGAGAGTCTGCATTGATTATCGCATGTTGAATGCTGCTACTAGGAAAGACCACTTTCCCCTCCCCTTTATTGATCAGATGCTTGATAGATTGGCTGGGTATGAGTTTTACTGTTTTCTTGATGGTTATTCTGGGTACAATCAAATTATGATTGCCCCGGAAGACCAAGACAAGACTGTTTTTACTTGCCCATATGGGATTTTTGCTTATCGTCGCATGTCTTTTGGTTTGTGTAATGCTCCTGCTACGTTCCAAAGATGCATGATGGCTATTTTCCATGATCTGATTGAGAGTGTGATGGAAGTTTTCATGGATGATTTCTATGTGTTTGGTAGTTCTTTTGATCATTGTCTAGAGAATTTATCTGTTGTGCTTGCTCGTTGTGAGGAAACTAACTTGGTGCTTAATTGGGAGAAGTGTCATTTTATGGTGCGAGAAGGCATTGTTCTTGGCCACAAAGTTTCAGCTGCAGGTTTGGAGGTTGATCGAGCCAAGATTGTTGCCATAGAGAAGCTCCCGCCACCAACCAATGATAGAGCAGTGCGCAGTTTTTTGGGTCATGCCGGATTCTACCGCCGCTTCATCAAGGACTTCTCAAAGGTTGCTAAGCTGTTGAGTCAGCTGTTGGAGAAAGATGTCAAGTTCTGTTTTGATGATGCTTGCACAGCTGCGTTTGAGACTTTGAAGAAAGCCTTGGTCACAGCTCCTGTTTTGATTGTTCCGGATTGGACGCAGCCATTCGAGTTGATGTGTGATGCTAGTGATATTGTTATTGGAGCTGCGTTGGGTCAGAAAAGGGACAAGATTTTCGTGTCATCTATTATGCCAGGCGGACTTTGGATAAAGCTCAGGCGAACTACACGGTGACCGAGAAGGAGATGCTAGCAATTGTTTACGCTTTTGACAAGTTCCGCGCATACTTGATCAGGATGAAATCAATTGTGTACACTGATCACGCAACCATCCGATTTCTCTTTGATAAAAAGGATGCCAAGCCACGACTCATTCAGTGGATCCTGTTGCTGCAAGAGTTCGATATAGAGATTCGGGATCGTCGTGGTTGTGAGAATGTGGTTGCCGATCATCTCTCTCGCCTAGAGAATCCGGTGGAAGGAGAGGAACTTCAAGTTCCAATCAAGGAGACATTCCCGGATGAGCAGATTTTGCAAGTGAGCTCGCCTAGGCCATGGTACGCCGACTATGTGAATTTCCTGGCCGCCAAATATCCTCCACCCAAGGATTTGAGTACTTATAAGAAGAAGAAATTCTATCATGATGTGAAGTTCTACATGTGGGAGAAACCGTTTCTTTACCGACGATGTGCTGACATGGTGATTCGCCGTTGTGTGCCAGAAGAGGAATGGGGACCGATCCTCACTCAATGCCATTCATCACCAAGTGGAGGTCATTTTGGAGCCAATAGAACCGCCTTCAAAGTCCTACAAAGCGGTTTTTATTGGCCCTCCATCTTTAAGGATGCCCACGCTTTCGTGTCTCGTTGTGATCGTTGCCAACGTATGGGTGGTATTTCTAAGAGGCATGAGATGCCTTTGACTAGCGTGGTGGAGGTCGAGCTATTCGACGTGTGGGGGATCGACTTTATGGGTCCGTTCCCTTTATCCTATGGGAACCAATACATCCTTTTGGCCGTTGAGTATGTGTCGAGATGGGTCGAAGCCATTCCCACCGCCAAGAATGATTCAAAGGTGGTGATGAAATTTCTGCAGAAGTACATCTTGTCAAGATATGGAGCGCCGCGAGCCTTAGTAAGTGATGGGGGATCACATTTCTGCAATCGATGGTTGGAGAGCTTGTTGAAGAGGAATGGAGTAAAGCATCGTGTCACTACGGCATATCATCCTCAAGCGAATGGACAAACCGAGCTAGCCAACCGTGAGATTAAGTAAGTTCTGGAAAAGACTGTGAATGGAGGACGCAAGGATTGGGCGATATTGCTAGATGACGCTCTTTGGGCGTATCGCACGGCATACAAAACTCCTTTGGGTATGTCTCCATATCAATTGGTGTTTGGAAAGTCGTGTCACTTGCCGGTGGAGTTTGCCCACAAAGCTTTTTGGGCGGTGAAGAAGTTGAATTTGGACTTTCACTCGGCTGGAAAAGAGAGGATGCTTCACTTGAGTGCTTTGGAAGAGTTTCGTGATCAAGCCTTTGAGAACTCTAGCATTTATAAGGAGAGGACGAAGAGGTTTCATGACAAGATGATCCTCAAGCGAGAGTTTGCCGCAGGAGATCAAGTCCTCTTATTCAATTCCCGTCTTCGTCTGTTTCCGGGAAAGTTGAAGTCAAAGTGGTCGGGACCGTTCACCATCTCCCAAGTTTTTCCTAATGGAACGATTGAGTTGAGCAAAGATGGAGGTGAGCCGTTTCGAGTGAATGGGCAGCGAGTGAAGGCTTACTATAGCCTGGATCAAGTCCACACGGTGGACGTCATTGATCTTCATGATTGTTGAGTCATGAAGCGTCGAGCTATCGACGTTAAAATAGCGCTTATTGGGAGGCAACCCAAAGTTTGTGAGTTTTTCTTTAGTTTTAGTACCTTTGTTTCGTTTTGCTTTTGTTCGTTTTTGTTGTTTGCTGCGTTTTTGCAGGTTTAAAAAAAAAAAAAAAAAAATCGGAGTCGAACGCCCAGACCGCGCGGCCCAGGCATGCGGCCGCGCGAGGAAGGCAGAGTTTCTGGAAGGGTCACGCGGTCCCGGGGCGTGGCCGCGCGAGGTCGCGCGGTCCAGCCATGCGGCCGCGCGAGCAGGCCGCGCGACCCGGACCCGGCTGCGACCCGCGCCTCGACCCGCCCAGAACCGGTTTTTACCCCTATTTCTTTCCCTTTTCACGATTTTCACACACACAACACCCACTTTTCACATACTAACACCCCAATTCATATTTCTCTCTTATTTTCTTCCATCCAATCCATCCAAGGTATGTATTTCTTGCCCCAATTACTTATATTTTTCAATTTTTGGCATGATTTACTAGCTTTTGACCGATTGTTTTGTTTTATTCCATGATTTATTTTCTTAGTTCCAAACTAGGGCTTTAATTGGGGATTTCTCGTTTTCTCTTGATTTCTCTTGATTCTATGCTTATATTTGGACGATTTCATGCTTAGGAATGGCTTATTTATCATGGGTAAACTTAATTGTTGGTCAATCTGAGCTCTTGGTGTGGATTTGGTTCCTATGCTATGATTTGGGGGATGATGTTCTTTGGCCTTACTCATATGCTCTATATTGTTCTAGCTTATGTTCTTAATCACATGCTACATTTTTTATGCATAAGCAACACATGAGTGAACCTTGATTTTATTCTTCTTGTGTTGGGTGGTGGGTGGTGGCTTGATGTGCCTTGATTTTATTATTCTTGTGTGTGTAATTTAAGTTTGGGGGATAGTTTATAATGCAGCATGTTTGGGTTTTGCAGTATTCCCAGCATGCCACCGAAAGGGAAAGCATCCCGGGCCGCCAAGGAAAAGGGCAAGGTTACTGGGTCGTCATCCAGAACCAATCGTGCGGCGCCGCCGGTTTCGGAGTTCTCACCGGCCCACTTCGGTGTGGAACTCCCAGATGATGCCTCACTAAAGAACTGGGAGAAGCTCATTCACATCCCGGTCAAGCCCACAAAGTACATCTGTCCAACCACTGTGGAGAAGTTGGGCATCCAGGATGATGTTTGGGCTATGGTCGATCGAGCAGGACTTCGACAGGTTTTCACAGGGAATTGGCGCACTTATCGGATTCTCACGATCGAGTTCCTATCAACGTTGAAGATCAAATATGATCGAACCATTCCCACGGAGTGCCAATTCCGCTTGCTCAACACGGACTACGAGCTGACCTGTAACAATTTCAATGACGTTCTTGAAAGTCCGCGGAGCGGGATATATGGTGTTGCCGGTTTTCAACCGCAGACGTTATGGGCCGCCATGGCTGATTTAACTCTTGAGGACTCCCAGCACTTTGTCACTGGCCGTGCAAAGGCCAAAGCATTGAGAAACCCGGTATTCAGATACCTACAGCGGGTGATGGCCTACAATTACTTCGCTCGGGAAAATGTGGGCAACCTACGTTCTGACGAATTGCTACATTTGAACTGTATGCTCACAGGTGACAAGATTGATTTAGCCCCTCAGTTGCTAGATCAATGTCACAGTCAGCTCACTTCCCCGACCGCCTCCATTGGCATTGGAGGATTTGTCACCGCCCTTGCTCTCGACTTGGAACTTGAGATCACGGAGACCGCGGTTTCTGAAGACATCTTGGTGGATTTGAAAGTGCTAAAAGCAGCGGGACACATCACGGGTGGCCGGAACTTGTACTGGATCTTGAAGCCAAAGCTATACTTTCCATTGCCCAACCCGCACTTGACCACTGTGCTGGATGTGGCAGATCATTCGAACTAGCTGCTGAACACCCCGGAGCACCTCAACCTCATACGCCAGCGCCCACCGGCAACACAGGCAGGACGGTCAGCGGCAAGAGATGAAGCTGCAGAGAATGAAGCAGCTTATGAAGCAGGGGGCGACGTGCCCCAAGAGTCTGAGGCGGGGACTTCATCCTACTTTCCCCACCATCATGCACCTCCGCCGCCGCCCGCTGGATACGATTTTCCTGCCATGGAGCAGCGGCTATACGGCCACATGGATGCCGGCTTTGCCACGATGCAGCAACACATGTACGGCCACATGGATGCAGGTTTCCAAAACCTGCAAACCAACATGTACGGCCACGTGGACAATCAATTTGCTGCATTCCAGAGGCAGCAACAGGGCTACTTTGATGCCCAATTTGAAGCCGAGCGCGCTGCCCGCCTACGGCAACATGAGGAGTATATGCGCCAACATGCGGCGTATATGAGGTCGATGAATGATTGGCAGCGAGCCTTCCCAGGACCGCCGCAGGATCCTCAGGACCCGCCAGCCCCTTGAACCCCGGTGAGTTCGACTCCGTGCCCTACACTTCCTTTTCAAACTTATTCTTCCTTGTGGAGAATAAGTTTGGGGGGATGTGGCTGTGTGGGCACTCTATCTTTATTGCTTTGTTTCTTTTTAGTTTGTGTTAGTCGTTTTGAGTCTTGTTTGCTTTGGTTAGAGTCGTTGCTTTGTTAAAAAGTTGTTAGTCTTGTTTTGTTTGTCGCTCTGTGTTGATGCCTTGGTGAAAAGATGAGATGTGCATGGATTAGTTGGATGACTGGCCTATGATGATTTCTGTTTTGAAATGGTAAAACTGCATGTGTTTGTGTTGACATTGTTGAGATTGAGCATGATTGATAAATGATAAGCATGGTCTTTATGTGTTCGCAATCTATGAAATAAGTTGTGAGATTTGAGCCTTGACTGTCACTATTTTCCACAGTCTTATTTCTGTTTCTTGAGTGATTGTTCAAGCATGCTTGTTTCTCGCTAGAACTTGTCTTGGTTTCTCCCTCGAGGTCACATAGTGTGCTTAATAACTGAGAGATGATAGAAGGCCATCTTTGCTAGCCCATATATCCCATACTTGTCCTTTTACTCTATATGATCCTAGTTTCGCCCCTTTGAGCTTTTATTATCCATTTTATTTGGTTTAGCCGTGGGTGGGAACTTGGAGTTTGTTGCTATGGGAATGTTGGTTTGTGGAGGTGTGTGATCATGGTTTATGAACTTTGTCTTTGATTGAAAAAAATCCTAGTATCCTACAAGTCTTTAAGAAAAGAAAAAAAAAAAAAAAAAAAAAGAGTGAAAAAAAATTGAAAAAATGGGTACATAGGATACATTAGAAGGTCATATTGTCATGGGAGATAATTGTTGTGTTGTGGTGAATTATATATTGAAAAATTTGGTTTTGTGAAAGGTGGAGGATAGATTTGAGCAAGAATGCTATAAGGTTGGTGATGATGTTACTTTGATTTGCATCTTTGAGTCACTTAGCCAAACATATCCTACCTTACCAAAGAGCCTACATTACAACCTTCATTAAAGACCTTTTTGATCTTGGTTATAGGAGCACACATTTAGTGGTGGAGAGGTGAGACGATTGACAAGCTTATGGATGAGTACATGTTTAGCTTGAACTGAGCGTAAACACGTCCTTTTGATTGATACACTCGAGAGTTGAGAGTTCGTATATTCTTTATCTTTTTGGTGAGGATTGCGAGTCATTGAGACCATAATTTGAAGTTTGTTATGAATGTCATGTCTTGATGATAGGAGACACAAATGCATGCTGTTGTTTTTGTTGATAAATCTGAAGCCACAAGGTTATCCACTTTTCTCTGCGCTCTTGTCGATTCAACTGTGGTTCATCTTTGTTTTTGTCCGAGGACGGACAATGGTTTAAGTTTGGGGGGTTGTTCTACATGCATTTTTCATCTCCTTTAGCGCGTTTATTAATAGTATTTGGGCGTTTTCATTGAAGTTCTTGAGTGTCTTTGGTTTGATTTGTTAAATTTGTGTGGAATAGACTACTCGTCCGTGCTCGTGTTGTTTTTACAGGTTTTGGACTCGATTTGTGAAGTTTTGGATGAAGCGTAGTGGAATACGCGAAGTGACGAGTCCATAGGCACGAACGGGGCAAGAATCGGGCATCGGATGAGCAAGAACGGGCGCCGGGGCGTCCGTGTGTCGGAGGACACGCGCCCGTGCGCGAGAACGGCGCCGGGAAGTCGCGCGGTCCGGGCATGCGGCCGCATGCCACGGCCGCGCGAAGATGCAGAACTCGCTGGAAAACCGCGCGGGCCAGGCGCGCGGCCGCGCGAGGAGACCGCGCGAGCTCGCGCGGCCCAGCCATGCGGCCGCGCGACCATGCCCACGCGAGGCGCCGAGTGTTGCCCAAATTTTCCTATTTTTCACCAAAAGCGCGTTTTTGGAGTATTTTAGAGCTTAGACGACCTAGGGCACATAAATACCTTCCTTTAGCTTATTCCAAATATCTTTTATCATATTCTGACTTTTCCTGAGAGCTGTGAGACACGGAGCAAGAGCAAGATTGAAGAATCTCGACTTCTCTACGGTTTTTCATAGTTTTATGTTTATTAGTTTTATTGAGATTGTGATTGTTAGTCACATGTCTATGTGTGGCTAAATCCCTTTTCCCAGGGTTTAGGGAGTAAACATGATTCGAATTTCTGACTGTTGATTTAATTAATTGAGATTTATATTCCTGTCTATGTTCTTGTTTTAATTGCTTGCTTTATTGCTTGATCACCAATTTAGCATTATCATAGGTTTTAATTTGAGATCGGGAGATGATAATTAATACCTGAACTAAGAACATAGAACACATTTATTTTAATTCTAAAGGGAATTAATAATTGTGAAGGCTTTAATCCTAGGAACTTTTAGGAGTTACATGTTAGAAGTGTGATCCGGGGACGGTAGCCTTGCATGTAATCAACAGTTTGTATGCCACGGGAGTGGGTATAGACTAGTCTTGAGATTGCCTTAGGAATTATCTCATTAATTGAATCAAACGTGTTAGATAAGAGAATCTGTTGAAACCTTTGCCTTGGGAAACTCTCTTTCTTCTGTTATTCCGCAATTTTCACAGCTTGATTTCTTTTAGTGTTTCTTATTTCAATTTAAATTTGTTTTCAAAAAAATCAAAACTTTAATTTTCGTTCATCCAGATACAGTAAAATAATTAAGAGTAGGAATTGATAATCATTAGTCTCTGTGGATTCGACCTTGTTTGCCACTATATACAATTGCACCCGTACACTTGCGGCGTGTAAATAAAATAGCGAACATCTCTAGACAAAGTGATTGGCAATGTGAGTAAACGTCCACACAGCGTGGCTTACTTCATATTTGTTCTTCATAAGTTTGTCAGATGAGGTTTCTATTAAAAATATTTAAGTCCATTAAAGTAGTGGGAGTTATACAGTAAACGTCCACACAGCGTGGCTTACTTGTATAATTTTCACAAGTACTTTGGAGAATGGAATTAAATAAGATAACCAAGAAAATTAAATTGAAAGCGGCATGGTCCGAGTGAGTATGTCAATTTCGAGAATTTAATTTTCAACGTTAAATTGTGGTCATTGCTTAGATATCATATCAAGTACAATGTACAACTCCCCGAGGAGTCCCTTCTTGATGATGATATGGTCTAGTTAAGGTGCCAACTATTAATTTTCTTTGTCAAAAGGTTAAGTTGACATGGATGGAAATTAAATGACTAGGTGAATAGTCTGGTTAAGGAGTTTGTGTGTAAACGTCCACACAGCGTGGCTTGCACATGGGATTCCTTGAGCGGTTGGAGGTTTCATTAATATTGTTTTTATCAAAAGGTTACAATATTACTGTTACTGTTGTAAATATATCTATAAGATATATCTTATGTGTGTTGACCAAGAAACCTCCCTAAAACCCTAGCTTCCTACTTGTATAAATAGAGGCCTTTGGCCCTCATATTGAATACACTTGATTCGTATTCTCTTCTCTATTCTCTCGCTTCTCTCTAGTTTATAACACATTATCAGCATGATAGTTCTAGTTGTCATCATCTCCCTTCGATTGTAAAAGGTAATTTTATTTTAATGTTTGTATCGATTTTATGTGAATCATATAAGAGTGTAGTTAATTAAATAACTTCATCTCTATTTAATTTCACAAAATTCTCGAATTCATCTTCGATCTGAATATTTTTGTGCAAATATTACAATCTCTTGTTTCATTAAAGTATTATGTGTATGGTGTTTAATCAAATCCCTAGTGCACGAATCTTTAGAATAGTACACCATAATAATTCAAGTGCATGTGTGTGTGTGAATTCAGATTATATAAGAGATCGTGTTTGTATGTGTGAACTTTGATTATTGTTTTGTAGTTCCCGAATTGTTGTAGATTAAACAAATCCCTAGTATATATTTATCCATATACTAATTATCTCCAGTAGATTAAACAAGACTTGTATATATATTAAATCGATCCAACACAGTATATAATATATTAAGAACACCTGTCCAATTATACGTATATAAATTTAATACTATGTTCTTAATGTTATAAATTGATTTTCTGTATTGGTGATAAATTTGTTTCTATCTATTTTGTGATTAGGGTTTATGCCAATTTATATGCTTTGATATTCCGTCAATTTGTTATCTTTTTTATGCCAAAATATGTGATTTTTGTACTTTTATTATATTATGAAATATTTTATATATATAGTCTATTTTTTTTCAAAATGATCTTGAAAATTAATTGATGCTATTTAAGTAGCACAAGTAATATTCCTGAAGAATATTACACTCAAGATCTTAAATTGATGCTATTAAAAATAGCACAAGTAATATTCCTGAAGAATATTGCATGCTCTATGAGCAAAATAAATTAAACATTTGGATAACATATCCTTGATTATTTTGTGCAGAATTGCACGGATGGCAAACATAGCCAAACTTGAGTTCATCGCCCTTGACATCTCGGGCAAGAATTACATGTCATGGACTCTTGATGCTGATATTCACCTGATCTCAAGGGGTCTAGGAGAAACTATCAAAGAAGGAAACAAAGCGTCCGACCAGGATCGCGCTAAGGCACTAATATTCCTTCGTCATCACCTTCATGATGACCTTAAGACAGAGTATCTGACTGTCAAAGATCCACAAGAATTGTGGACGAACCTCAAAGAAAGGTTTGATCATCAAAAGACTATCGTCCTTCCTAAAGCTCGTTACGAGTGGATGCATCTAAGACTACAAGACTTTAAGTATGTGAGTGCTTATAATTCTGAATTATTTAGAATTGTTTCTAAATTGAAACTTTGTGGAGAGAAAAGCAGTGATGCTGATATGCTTGAGAAAACATTCTCCACTTTTCATGCTTCTAATGTGCTGTTACAGCAACAATATAGAGAGCGTGGTTTCAAAAAGTACTCAGAATTAATATCTTGTTTGTTGGTTGCCGAGCAAAATAATGAATTGCTCTTGAAAAATCACGAACTCCGCCCAACCGGTTCCGCTGCATTGCCTGAAGTCAATGCAACTTTCAACCATGATAATGGACGTGGTCGTGGGAAGCAACGTGGACCTGGGCGTGGACGTGGATATGGTCGCGGTCATGGGCGTGGTAAACCACATGATGCAACCTCTAGCAACAAAAAGCATAAAGCATCCAACGAGCACAATTCATACAAAAAGGAAGGTGAATGCCAAAGGTGTGGTATGACAGGACATTGGGCACGTACTTGCCGAACAGCAAAACACCTTGCAGATCTATATCAAGATTCAATCAAGGGAAAAGGCAAGAAGGAGTCCAATAATGTTGACTTTGACGGTCCAATTGATACTACTCATTTAGATATCTCCGACTTCTTTGAAGACCCAAAAGGAGATAATATAGATCAGTTGATCGATGGTGGTGTGCTTGAAGACAATAATATGGACACTATTTAGTCTTTAATCTTTTATTTCTAGTTGTTAAGATGACATTGCTTATTTCTACTATTTACTTTCAAGTTGTTTTTATTTTTGATTAGAACATTTGCTTATTTCTTTATCTTGAAATGCTTACTCAATAATAATTGATTTTTTTTTTCAAAAATATCTCAGAAAATCAAATGGAATCTTGTGATATTTGTCTTGTCGATAGTGCCACCACACACACTATTCTTCAAAAGAAGAAGTATTACCTTAAGTTGACATTAGCTGAGGATAATGTCAACATAATATCAGGTGCATCAAACATCATTGAAGGCTCCGGAAGAGCTTGTATCATTTTGCCAAATGATACTAAATTAGATATTGAAAATGCCCTGTACTCTAGTAAGTCTAAAAGGAACTTACTAAGTTTCAAGGATATCCGCAATAATGGATACCACATAGAGAAAAATTAGCAACACTACCTTCTGGAATGTATTACACATTCATAAAAGCAATTGAGACAAACCATGTCATGAACGTAAAGTTCAATGATACAAAAAGCTTTAAGCTTTGGCATGATAGGTTTGGACATCCTGGAGCGACTATGATGCGCTGAATAATCAATAATTCATATGGGCACAACATAAAAAATCAAAAGATTCTTTCTACAAATGAATTCCCATGTGATGCTTGTGCGCAAGGCAAGTTAGTCATTAGACCTTCATATACGAAGGTTAATACTGAATCTCCATCTTTCTTAGAAAGAATTCAAGGAGACATTTGTGGACCTATACATCCACCTTGTGGACCTTTTCGATACTTTATGGTATTGATTGATGCTTCTTCTAGATGGTCACATGTATGCTTGCTTTCTACTAGAAATGCAGCATTTGCTAGACTACTTGCTCAAATCATAAAATTAAGAGCTCAATTCCCAGACAATTCAATTAAAAGAATTCGTCTTGATAATGCTGGTGAGTTTACATCTCAAGCATTTGATAACTAATGTATGGCTATTGGAATTGAGATTGAACATCCATTAGCTCATGTCCATACTCAAAATGGTTTAGCGGAATCATTTATTAAACG
Source organism: Salvia miltiorrhiza (assembly GCF_028751815.1). NCBI lineage: Eukaryota > Viridiplantae > Streptophyta > Magnoliopsida > Lamiales > Lamiaceae > Salvia > Salvia miltiorrhiza. Next base: position 39,942,233 of record NC_080393.1, on the reverse strand, counting down.
TCTTCAAATTATTGCTAGACCATTACTTATGAAATCAAAACTCCCAACTACTTCTTGGGGTCATGCCATATTACATGCTGCAACATTAATTCGACTAAGGCCATCAGCCAATCATGAATACTCCCCAATGCAGATTATTTTTGGCCGAGAACCTGATGTTTCTCACTTACAAATTTTTGGTTGCGCGGTTCAAGTCCCAATTGCACCCCCACAACGAACAAAAATGGGTCCCCAACGAAGACTTGAGATATATGTTGGATTTGATTCACCATCGATTATAAGGTATCTAGAACCTTTAAAGGGTGATTTATTTACTGCACGTTTTGCAGACTGTCATTTTGATGAAATGACATTTCCAACATTAGGAGGAATAAATCTACATCCAGAAAAGTACAAGGAAATCTCTTGGAATGAAAAAAACTTATCACATTTTGATTCTAGAACAAATCAATGTGAACAAGAAATTGAAAAGATCACTCATTTGCAAAAGATTGCAAATCAAATTCCTGATGCTTTTGTAGATACAAGAAAAGTGACACAATCTCACATACATGCTGCAAATACTCCAGCTAAAATTGATGTCCCTGAAGGACAAATAGCTTTGGCAGCAAATGAGTCCAAAATTCGTAAAAAATATGGTAGACCAGTTGGTTCCAAAGATTCTATGCCTAGAAAAATAAAGGGGCAAGATGGAAACCAAACAATGACAAAACGTCTAATCAATCAAATGAAAGTGATGTAATTCCTGAAGAATTACAAGCATCTAAAAATCATGAGATCTCAATAAATTATTTACATTCAAATCAGATACTAGAGAGAGAAAATATCATCGTTGATGATATATTTGCCTTTCATATAGCTCTTCAAGTTTTAAATGAGGATCCTGAACCAAAATCTATTGCACAATGCAAACAGAGACTTGATTGGCCAAAGTGGAAAGAAGCTATAGAAAGGGAATTAAATTCCTATGATAATCGGAAAGTATTTGGGCCTATAGCCTTAACTCCGGAATCTAAAATCCCTGTTGGATATAGATGAATTTTTGTTAGAAAGAGAAACGAGAAAAATGAAGTTACGAGATATAGAGCAAGACTCGTAGCACAATGTTTCTCACAAAAATTAGGAATTGATTATGAGGAAACATACTCTCCAGTAATGGACGCTATTACTTTTAAATTTTTGATTAGTCTGACTGTGTCACAAAGGCTTGATATGCGCCTTATGGATGTAGTGACTGCTTATCTATATGGGTCATTAGATAATGACATATAAATGAAAATTCCCGAAGAATTTAAAATGCCTGAAGAATTGCAGTCAAAACCCAAAAGCATGTATTCAATTAAACTGCAAAAATCATAGTATGGGTTGAAACAGTCTGGTCGTATGTGGTACAATAGACTGAGCGAGTATCTTTCGAAAGAAGGATACAAGAATAATGATATCTGCCCTTGTGTTTTCATTAAGAAAACCAAAAGTGGATTTGCAATCATAGCAGTTTATGTTGATGATTTAAATTTAATTGGGACTCCTGAAGAGCTCAATAAAACTGCTGAATATTTGAAGAAAGAATTTGAGATGAAAGATTTGGGAAAGACAAAGTTTTGTCTTGGTTTGCAAATGGAACGTATCCGTGGAGGAACGTTTATCCATCAATCCACATATACAGAAAAAGTGTTAAAACGCTTCTATATGGATAATGCACATCCATTAGCATCACCAATGGTCGTTAGATCTCTTGATACTAAGAAAGATCCATTTCGACCAATTGAAGAGGGTGAAACGATACTTGGTCCTGAAGTACCATATCTAAGTGCAATTGGAGCGTTGACTTATCTGGCTAATAATACTAGACCGGATATAGCTTTTTCTGTTAATCTTCTAGCAAGATTTAGCTCTGCACCCACTTTGAGACATTGGAATGGTGTTAAGCACATTCTACGTTATCTAAAGGGTACCATTGACCTTGGATTGTATTATCAAGAAAATTCTGATAATACTCTAGTGGGGTATTCGGATGCAGGATTTTTATCCGATCCACATAAAGCTAAGTCACAAACTGGATATGTTTTCACATGTGGTGGAACTGCAATATCATAGAAGTCTGTGAAGCAAAGTTTGACTGCAACATCCTCAAATCATTCTAAAATCATTGCAATCCACGAAACAAGTCGAAAATGTGTATGGTTGAGAAATGTGACTAGTCATATCCAAGAGTCGTGCGGGTTAGCTTCATCAAAGGCCAAACCAACTATTTTCTATGAAGACAGTGCTGCTTGCATCGCGCAACTCAAGGAAGGATACATCAAAGGCGATAGGACGAAGCATATTTCTCCCAAGCTCTTCTACACACACGACCTTCAAAAGGGTAGCGATATCGACGTGCAACAAATTCGCTCAAGTGAAAATCTGGCGGACTTATTCACCAAGGCATTACCAACATCGACATTCAGAAATTTGGTACACGAGATCGGCATGCGTCGACTCAAAGTTATTCAATGATTTCAAGTACAGGGGAAGCAGTTGTACTCTTTTTTCTTCGACTAGGTTTTGTCCCATTGGGTTTTCCTAGCAAGGTTTTAATGAGGCAACATTTTTTTATTTTAGGGGTTGGTCAATCAAGGGGAAGTGTTGTAAATATATCTATAAGATATATCTTATGTGTGTTGACCAAGTGTAACACCCCGTACTTTTCCTATGTTGAGAGATAGTGTCTTAACACTATTGAGAGTACTGAGATGTCGAATTACGAGACTACTTTTTTTTCATGAGCAGATAAGACAGATTGTCTTTCAAATAGAGATACGAGTGAATAAACCGATGATGGAATTAGAGTGATGAGATTTGAGAAATGAGTTGAGATAGAGATGCTGATTGATTTGAGCTGAGATTTTATTTTATTTCCAACTACCGGGAATAGAGTTACCGGATACTGAATTATTAGAGATTGACTGTCCTATTAAGAAAAATAGGAATAATGAGTTGGAAATAGAGTCGAGGAAGAAAGAGTGAGAAACCTTGATAAATAGAGTCGGTCAGAGAGACGTCTAGCTTATTTGAGTCTGCCGACTGTTTTGATGTGATGTTATGTGAATTTACGTGACTGAATGATTATGTGATTTTGTGACGTGTGTCAATATGACCATATTATTATTATTTTATTCGAGACCTTAGCACTTGGAATTTTTATTAAGTTTCCAAAGAAAGTGCGGTTTATTTTTACCGAGAAATCGAGTGATGCCGGTTTATGGAAATTTTTCCAAGCATAATTTTTTTTTAAATTATTTTTCCTATGATGAGGAATATTATAATTGAGTGAGTGCACTAATATTAGTGCTATAATTATTTTATTTTGGTCACATGAATAATTATACTATGGTACTTTATTAATGAGTAATATTTCCATAGTTTTTGTGATTATTATTTAATCACCCTTCTCACATGATTTATTTTCAATTTCCCAAGTATGAGACTAATTACTAAAATTTACTAAGTGTAGAGATTGAGAGAGTAGAGATTTAGAGAGTAGAGATTAGAGAGAGTGTAGAGATTAGAGAGAGAGAGATCAAGGCATTAATTGCCAAATATTTCATAAGATCCTCAAATCCTCTTTAAAGATTCACAAATCTTTTATAAGATTACCAAGATCATCTCATATCTTGCAAATTCCTCTCTCTCCTTCTCCCCTAACTTTCGACCACCACCTCTCTCCCCTTCATCTCTGTACTTTCCACCATTTTTCCTCCATTGATGCACCTTCGGAGCTTCACAAATTCATACCAAAACTCAAATCACCCTCTAAATCCACCTTAAACACCTTCCATCTCCTTAGATTCAAGAAGATCCATGGAGATTCAATCTTGAAGTTAGTGAGAGAAAATTTGATTTTTGGTGTAAACTTGGGTAAGTGATCTCCATATTCATAGATTAGACTTGTATGAGTTTGTACATGAGTATTCTTGAAAGATTGAAGCAAGAAAATCACCCCTTTTCTTTTCCTCAAATTTTCGAAAAAATGGGTATCTTACCCTTCAAAAATATTTCTTTTTCTTTCCTTGAATTGGGGTGAGAAAAGTGATCTATGATATGTTTGGTGATGATTGATGTGTGTTTTGAAAAGCTATGCTTTGAGATTCAAATTTCGATGGAAGTTTAGTTTACCCAAAATTGGGAACTTTTGAGTTGATGGTTTAAGTGATGAATTGATGATGAATATGAGTCCATGAGATGTATATGATGATGATTGATGGAGTAAATTGAGTATATGATGTCAAATGATGATTTTGATATGAGTTAGTTTACTAAAATTAGGGCTATGTGTATCTATGCTCTAATTTATAAATTGATGGAGTATATGTGAGTTTAAATGACTAAAATTGATAGATATATGATGAGATTAAAGATCCATGTGAGTTTATAAAATTTCAAAGAGTTTAGTTTGGTAAAAATTGGGATTTTCTTGTCTATATGTTTAATAAATGATTTGGCTTAAGATATGTGTAATTGAGCATGATGTTGGTGTTTTAATATGTTTGATTAAGTCTATTGGAAACTAAGTAAAATTTTGACTTGAGTTAGTTTATGAGAGTTTTTGAGTTTTCATATTTTGAGAAGTCAATAATTGATAAAATGAGGTCTAATTTGCTTTATGACCATTTTGTGAAGTTGTCATGTTTTTGTTGAGAGTTTATGTGAATATATGAGTTTTTTTTATTAGAGTTTAGTTGGCATGATAAAAGGGGATTTATATGTATAAAATGAGTTATATGAAATATGAGGTCATTTTGAATGATTGAGTGTTTTTAAGCATGAAATTGAGAAGAGGATTGACTTGATACGTTTGTAGAAACGTTTTCCTTGAGATTTGAGTTAAGATGTAAAAGAGGAGAGTTAATTTGAGTATGATGAGTATTTTAAATGTTTTTGAATGCTTTTGAGTGTTATATGTGTTTAAAATGAACTTTGATTGGTTTTCTTTGAAGAAATGTTGAATTGAGCATTTAAGAGTTTGAGATGAGTTTTGGTGATTTTTCGTAGGCTACTGACCTACTGTTATCGACGGGTTGTCGATGTCTAATGGCTTTGAGAATTTTACAGCATGTCCCTACATGAGTCTTGAGCATACCGGTAAAATTTCAAGTCATTTGGACTTGATTTACTATTTTTACAAAATGCAAAACCAAATCTGCACATTTTTACCGGGAATTTCAGAGAACAAGGGACAAAGTCATTCATTTCAGTAGCTTCCTGTGTGATCTAGATTTCCACATTTTTATGGTATCAACCTTACTGTATGGGATAGATATCCACCAAATTTGAGATCAGTTTGACAACTTTTACTATTTTTCAAAAATCAATGTTTCCGATTGCTCAAAACTGCCGAATATGGTAGACTGTGGTAAAAACGCCATATCTCCCAAACCACTTGGAGTTTCTGACTCTACTTTTTTTTAAATGAAACTAGACTCAAATACCTTTCTTTTGGTATGAGTCTGGAGTCCAGGAGAGGTCGGAGTCAGAACGTGTTAAATTTTGAAGTTGAGTCAGTGGGAAAACAGAACATGATTTGTTGATGTTTGATTGTATTTTTCTTATGTGCCTTATGTTTTTGTGTTGCCTAAGTGTTTTAATGAGATTAAACGAGTCTTATATGAGAGATAAATCGAGACTTAGAACCATGATTTTCTTGAAACCTATCCTTGGACTTAAGGTTTTGAAATGAGTGAAGAAGTTTATGTAGAGTCGATTAAGAGATAGAATATAAGATAGAGCATGAGTTAAGGCATGAGTTTTTGTCGTTGAGTTCTAATCGAGATTCATTTTATGACATGAACCTTCGATGATGACGATGATCCCTGAAGACACGAGCAGAGCAGGGAAGTAAGTAACTCCGCTTTGACGGGAGTTTTTGAGTAAGGTCTTCAGGTGGGCAATATTTTGAGTATACATATATTATCCGAGCTTTCTAAAATGATTTGATGATTAATGATGTTATGAGCTTATCAAATGTTTCGAGATAAATGATGTTTGAGAACTGTTTGACTTGCCAATTTTTGATGTTGAGCTTGTATGTTACCCTCTACTGATGAGATGAGACGAATTCGGGTCCTGGGCAGTTGATAGCTATCCTGCCAGGGCTAGTGTACACTGAGGTGACTGTGAGCCGTTGAGCGAATCGGCCGGTCACGGTACTTGAGAGGGAGGCCTACTTCTCAGTACCTTTGATGATGATGAGTTGTAGATGTGGTACATACATGATGAGTACTTTGATAGCGCTATCGTTTCTTTATGATATCATGATTATGAAAACTGCATGCACAGATTCATTTACGCTAACTTTATTTCTGTGTATTGCTGAGATGTGGCAAGCTTCAAACCTATAGCTCTAAGAGCACCTTTCTTGTTTTTTCGGCGTTTGCCCACTGAGTATTATGTACTCACGCCCTGCATGTATTTCTAAATGTGCAGGCTAAGCGAGGAGTGAGATTGGTCTGGTGCTGGTGGGGGATCGTTAGATGACGTATTTACTTTATCGTATTTCCTTCTTATCGATAAAGTCTTGATGTGAAGTTACTTTGAATATGAATCAAGTAATATACTCACGGTTATGTGTCTCCATACATGTAACCGGTTCGCCTTTTGCTGCGATACTCTGCATATTATGTTTCCTTATGAAAAATAAGCTATACCTGTTTTGTTTTTGATCATGAAATTCCTGTTAATTAAAAAGTTACAACGACGTTGACGATTTTACCCTTGGGATCATTTATGATGATTTTCCCTTAAGCATTCTTTGATGTAAGCTTCCGCTTGATGTTCGACCTATTCTTCTTATCTTTTATTCTTTAAAAATAGTCGTATCGATACTCGTACCCCACTATCACTAGTGTCGGGAATCGGGCTGCGACACCAAGAAACCTCCCTAAAACCCTAGCTTCCTACTTGTATAAATAGAGGCCTTTGGCCCTCATATTGAATACACTTGATTCGTATTCTCTTCTCTATTGTCTCGCTTCTCTCTAGTTTATAACAGTTACGAATTATGTGCTTCATGTTCTTACATGTTTATTTTGTTTACATTCAGATATGTCTATTTCTCCAATAATCTCTATTCTTGCCAACAATCCTCTCACCGGTCCTAATTATGCTGAATGGAAACGCCATACTATGTATATTCTTGACGCTGAGGAGCACAGTTTTGTGCTTACTACTCCACAACCCGTGAACCTTACTGACGAGTCAACTGATGCGGAACGAGAAGCGCATAAAAGGTGGCACAAGTCAAATAATATGGCCAAGTGCTATATTATGATGACTATGTCACAAACTTTGCAACTCCAGCATCAGGTCATGGTTGACGTGGCCGAAATCATGTTGAACCTCTCTGAGATTTATGGGGAATTCGAGAGATCTGCTCGCTTTAACATAATAAGAGAAATCTTGGCATGTAAGATGAGCGAGGGCAGTTCTGTACACGAGCATGTCATGCACATGATAAATCTGTTTGACAGGCTCGAGTTACTCGGAGGAGGTATCGAAGGAGAAGCCAAAGTCGATATCATCCTAAACTCTCTCCCCAAGTCCTTTGAGAACTTCCGTCTCAATGCCATCATGAGCAAGTTCAACTATACTCTTAACGAGTTATTGAATGCTCTAGTTACGGTAGAGGGAGTCTTGGGCAACAGAAATGAAGTCCTTGTCACTGCCAAGGGATCTACTTCTTCGTCGAAAGATGGGAAGAAGAAGCAGAAAGGTCCAAAGGGCAAAGATGACAAAGAAGCTAGTGGGAGTGGTAAAGCGGGCGGCCCTACCAGTGGCGTGAAAAAGCGAAAAGGAAAGGGAAAGTGCTTCAAGTGCGGAAAGATTGGGCACTGGAAGGTAAATTGTCCGGTGCTCAAGGCAAAGGGACAAGGTACGTCACAAGTTCTTGTAACTGAGACATATTTAGCTTCGTTTTCTACTCATTCATGGGTAGTGGATACGGGGGCAACTGATCATGTTTGTTACACCTTGCAGGGCTTCAAGCCGACAAGGGAGCTGGGAAGTGACGAGATCACCATCTCCATGGGCAATGCGTCGAAGGTCGCAGCTGTTGCTATTGGAGAGTTATCTTTATGTTTTGGTGATGACATTTTAGTATTGAGAGATATTTTATATGTGCCGGAGTTTCGGCGGAACATTATTTCTGTTTCAAAATTGTTTTTGGATGGATTTTCTGTTACTTTTGATAGAGGTGTCTCTATCATGAAAAATAACAAGATTATTTGTTCCGGAATTTTGAACAACTCTCTTTATACTATTACATGTCCAATTAATAACTCTGTCCATGTTGCATCTACATCACAAATATGTCCAAATCCAAACAAAAGGAAATACTTTTCTCATGAACAATATACGCATGCGTGGCACCTAAGGTTAGGCTACATCAATCTAAATAGGATTCAAAGGCTCGTGTCAAATGGAATCTTGAAAGAATTTCAAGCTGTTCCATGTAGAACCTGCGAATCCTGTATAGAAGGAAAGATGACGGCAAGGCCTTTTAAGGCAAAAGGGAATAGGGCCTCGCATGTGTTAGAATTGGTTCATTCTGACTTGTGTGGACCGATGTCCACAAAAGCTCGTGGAGGGTATGAGTATTTCGTCACTTTCATTGACGATTACTCAAGATTTTGGTATATTTACCTACTTCAACGCAAGTCTGAATGCTTTGAGAAATTCAAAGAATTCAAGGCGGAAGTGGAGAAGAGAACGGGTAAATCTATCAAGTCATTGCGGTCTGATCGCGGTGGCGAATACCTCGGAAACGAGTTTAAGCAATACTTGTCAGATTCTGGGATTACATCCCATTTGACTGCACCGGGTACTCCCCAACAGAATGGTGTAGCGGAGAGAAGAAACAGAACTCTTTTGGAAATGGTACGATCAATGATGAGTTATGCATCATTGCCTATTTCGTTTTGGGGATATGCCTTGGAAACAACGGTTTAGTTGCTGAATCTAGTACCGTCCAAATCGGTTCCTAAAACTCCTATCGAGTTATGGTCAGGGCGTCAGCCCAGCTTGAACCATATAAAGGTATGGGGTTGTCCTGCATACGTGCTGGACAAGGAAGCGAAGAAACTGGAACCTAGATGCGAAGTAATGTTGTTTGTAGGATATCCTAAGGGAACGAAGGGTGGTTATTTTTATAATCCTAAGGATCAGAAAGTGGTTGTTAGCACCAACGCACGATTCTTGGAACAGGATTATATAGATAAACACAAGTCTAAGTCCGAGATTGTTCTTCAAGAAATCGAAGGCAATGGACAGGCGATTCCATCACAACCGCCAAGTGTACAAGTGAATGCACCACATGACACTGCACAAACCGTTGTCACAGCTGTACCACCACCACTTCGTCGTAGTGGAAGGGTTATCGTCCAACACGATCGATTTATGTTCTTAGGAGAATCTTCGGATCTTCTTCCTGTTGATGAACAAAAGGATATCGACCCTGATAACTTTAGACAAGCGATGGAAGATCGAGATGCAGATTCTTGGTACGACGCCATGGTTTCTGAAATAGAATCCATGACCGCTATGGATGTATACGAGAAAACCGAACTACCAGATGGTTTTTTAGCTATAGGTAGTAGGTGGGTATACAAGAGAAAAAGAGATTCGAATGGCGAAATCGCAGCTTTTAAAGCTAGACTGGTGGCGAAAGACTATACCCAGGAACAGGGTATAGATTATGATGAAACTTTTTCACCGGTTTCCATGCTTAAGTCTATCCGAATACTCCTTGCCATAGCAGCCCACATGAACCTTGAGGTTTGGCAAATAGATGTCAAAACCGCTTTCTTGAACGGTTTCCTTGAAGAAGGAAGGGACATCTATATGCAACAACCCGAAGGGTTTGTGAAGAAGGGTGAAGAGCATCTTGTATGGAAGCTGAAGAAGTCCATTTATGGACTTAAGCAAGCTTCGAGGTCATGGAACAAACGTTTTGACGAGGTCATTAAATCCTATGGATTTACTCGTTGTGAAAACGAAAGTTGCGTGTACTGTTTAGATGCCAATGGTGACGTGGTTTTCCTTGCACTTTATGTAGATGATATTCTCCTCATTGGCAACAATGTGGCGCTATTATCAGACATAAAGAAGTGGTTATCTGAACAGTTTCAAATGAAGGACTTAGGAGATGCAGCGTACATCCAGGGGATCAAGGTTGTTCGTGATCGCCAGAAAAGGATGTTGAGCTTATCTCAAGCGTCCTACATTGATACTGTGATTGCTCGTTTTAGCATGCAAACTGCCAAGAAAGGGTTGCTACCTTTCAGACATGACATTCCTCTGTCTAAGGACATGTGTCCTAAGACGCCTAGTGAGGTTGAGGAAATGAGGAAGGTACCATATGCTTCCACTGTAGGTAGCCTCATGTATGCAATACTTTGCACGAGACCTGATATTTGCTATGTCGTTGGTTTGGTTGCAAGATATCAGTCAAACCCTGGACCAGGACACTGGACTGCGGTAAAGCATATCCTCAAGTACTTGAAAATGACTCGAGATTATAGGCTAGTTTACCAGTCAGACAGTCTAACTCCTTTGGGTTACACCGATTCGGATTTCCAGGCTGACCGGGATGAGAAGAGATCTACCTCTGGCTGTGTGTTTACCTTGGGAGGTAGAGTCGTATCATGGCGGAGTGCAAAGCAGAAGTGCATTGCAGACTCCACCATGGAAGCCGAGTATGTAGCTGCTTCCAAAGCTGCTAAAGAGGCTGTATGGTTCCGGAACTACCTCTTGGATCTAGGAGTGGTACCTAATTTGCCTAAGAGTATAATAATTTATTGTGATAACTCGGGTGCAGTGGCAAATTCTAAGGAACCCAAGAGCCACAAGGCGACCAAACACATAGAGAGAAAGTACCACATCATACGAGAAATCGTAAGCAGAGGAGATGTGCTGGTTGAGAAGATCAATACTTTGGAGAACTTAGCTGACCCTTTCACGAAGAGTCTGCCGCAAAAGGCCTACGAGAAGCATGTTCGAGGGATGGGATTGCGGTTGATGCCACCCACTTAAGAAAACTTTCAGTATAAGTGGGAGAAGAAGTGATAGTGTTGTAATAGCTAGTATTAAGACACATTGTATACTAAAAGTTTGCTTTAGTATAATTGGGAGATTGTTGGATTTGTATACTGTAAAGCAAGAACGTTTTATGCTTGTATACAATGTTTCCTGTTACCACTATCTAATCTCCTATCTGATTGTGTTCATGATTGCACATGTATGTCCCTTATCTCTTTATAAGTAGATTATATGGTGTGTTGTAGATCACAGAAGATCATATAATTGGAATAACCTTAAGAGATATAAAAATGATCACAGCCGAGATGACTTCAGGACGAGTCATCGGTTTAGGCTGCGGTATAGATGGAAGTAGTTTGTCTTGACTACTTGTCTATACTGGTACGTCATAATGTATTGATAGAACCACAGTGAGATGTATTCTTCTATCTGACTTAAGTGAAGAATCAAAGATCTCGGTGACTTAATATAATCTTAATACTAATAAGATTTCAAATATATATGTTGGTTCGTATATCACTTTGACTTACTATGGGTGAGAGTTATATAGTAACTTGAGTACGCTGTATCTTGGGTGATAGCGGTCAATATATGATATTTGGTTATCTGTATTAGTACCAGTATCCGGTATAGGATAATGACATCCCCTTAAGGAGCTCAATAAGGTTTATTGCGTCAAACCCTGCAGGTTGATTAAGTTCAGGCGCAATAATAAGGTTTGAGTGGTACTGCTTAAGGATTACAAAGAGATTAATTAATTTAAGCTGTCAGAGCTGTAATTAATTAATGGATGTCGGATATTTTAAATACGGAGATTTAATAAGTCTAAATACAAGCCCTGACTCATCACCGGCAAGGGTAAGTCAATATTGGTTCTCTAGTGGAATGAACTAATATTTATAAATTAATTATGGTCTGGGCTCACCATAGAGAATTAATTTATTTGATGCCCATCTTTATTCCTTGTATCCGGTCCCTGGACTGGCCCAATGTCTCCTAGCCCTAGAAGAGGCAGAAATCGCCTATGACAAGAAAGGAGGCTCCCCATACGTATTTATTTATTTAAATACAGCTGTCTGCTCTCATGAAATACACACACTAATTAATTAGGGTTTTGAGAAAGTAAAGAAGCGCCAGAACGTGAAAAGCATATTTCTCCCTTGGGACTTTCATAGAACGTTGTCCATCCAACGGTGAAAGCTGAGCGGGATACAGTTCAGAAGGTCAGAACTGGAGTCGTTCGATTCAATCATCGACAGCCTCTGCATACGCTTTACAAGTAAGTAATTCTAACTCCAACGTGCGGCAATTAAAATTCATAGGAGCATGTTAGGATTAATCGTTGTATGGTAAATTAAGATATCCAAGAAACGATCCCGTTGGGGCTAATTATCCTTCACACCTGTTATACCTTTGTTTGATACGAGAGCGTCCCACTCTTTTATTTCACACGATGCTGCAAAGTATTGTAATTGAACCTAAAATTATCTAGAGAACTTTAAAATATTACTCCCTCCGTCCGCCAAGATTATGTCACTTTTCTTTTAAGGCAATGGTCCCACCATCCTCTTTAATATTTTATCCTTACTAACACTCTTTATTTACAAAAAACCCCACCCAAATTCAATCTCAACCACACATCTCATAAAGTGGTGGGATCCTTTCTCCACTACATCAAAATCATCACCAATTTTATTAAATTCTGTGCCCAAGCAATTTTACATAATCTTGGTGGACGGAGGGAGTAGCACTTCTCGAGGCAGGAGAATAACAATAAGACATGTCATTTCGAACCTAGAACTGATCATATGTGCTAAAAAACTTAAAGCAGATTTATATGATATCTCCATGATATAATTCAACACAATCCAAGGAATAGATTGACTAACGAAGACTAGTGCTACAATATGTTGCAACAAAATAAAGATCTCATTCCAAACTTCCATGGAATAAAAATGTGAGCGAAAGTACTAATAATTTCTCTTATGGAAGCCACTAGAATATTAAGAAAAATGAACTATAAGGTTTTCTTAGTCAACCTGACAAGAAAGCCCAGGGAGAAAAAGACGATCGATGAAGTCTCAATTGTTCGAGACTACCTAGATGCTTTCTCCATAAAAGCTATCTGACTTTCCACCAGATCAACAACTAGAGTTCACAATTGATTTGGAACCCGGAGCTGCATCTGTGTCTAAGTACTGCTCCACTGTTGGCCATTTCATAAGAGAATAAAAGTTTTGTTGTTTACACAGATGCCTCAAAGTTAAGACTTGGGTGTGTTCTGATGTAGGATCGAAATGAGATAGCATATGCATCTCGCCAACTGAAGCCCTATGAGTTAAACTACCTAACTCATGACCTGGAACCAGCCGCAGTCGTGCACGCGTTAAAAATTTGGAAGCACTATCTCTAAAGAGCTAAGTGCAAAATTTTCACTGATCACAAGAGTTTAAAATATTTCTTTGAACAAAAAGACATAAACATGTGATAATGAAGAGGTTATAATTAGTAAAAGATTACGACTGCACCACCAACTACCACATAGGGAAACCAAATGTTGTGGCAGACGCCCTAAGCCGAAAGACCAAAGCAAAACTTGGGAATCTAATTACCCAACATGAGGAGTTGGTACATGGGCTGTTTGCGATTAAATTGTAAATAATATACCCTCTAGAATAAGTATCTGGTTGCATAGCTACTCCCTCTGTCCCAGCTGAAATGTCCTGTTTCCTTTTTTGGCAATACACTCTCTCTCTATACTTAATATTTAAATAATTTCCACCAACCCACTTTATCTACTTTATACACATTTCTTAATCTCCGTGCCGAAAAGAAACAAGACATTTCAGCTGGGACGGAGGGAGTACTATGGAAGCTATCCCAGATTTGCGAGCAAGAATCATAGAAGCTCAGAGCGAAGATTAGTTTTTAGGAAAGACGCATCTTGTTGCAATATAAAATGAACTAAAGAGATTCACAGAAGATAAACATAATGCCTTCAAGATTGTTTGTGCGACACAAGGAAGAATTGAAAAATGAAATTAGGAGTGAAGCACACGATACGTCGTATACCGCCCACCTGGTAAGCACAAAAATCTATTGAAACTTTAAGAAAATGTTTTGGTGGAAATGAATGAAGAGAGATATAACACTATTTACAGAACGATATCTGGTATGCCAAAAAGTCAAAGCTTTGTACCAAAAGTCGTATGGTACATAACAAGCTCTGCTAGTCCAGAATGGAAGTGGAAAATAATATGGACTTGTGGTAAGCTTACCAAAATCAGCGCGTGGAAAACACCACTATTTGGGTGATCGTGGATCATCTATCAAATTCAGCACATTTCCTTCCAACACCAATAACTTTCAGATTGGAAAAGCTTGTGAAGCTGTATGCTAAAGAAACTATGCGCCAAATTATTGTATTCTGACAATGGTCAGCTGATTTGATGCGGATTAGTGTAACCAATGTTAAACTGACTAGTATCTAGATACGCATGTTCTAACTAAGAGTGCAGTTACCAAATCTACTAAAAAGCTCGTAACCTGATTAGGTGGACAAATAGCTGCTTGTGCGAAATGTAGTGGTTGAGTTATTTGCTTAAGCAAAATTTTTCTTGGTTAACTTTGCATCTTAGTCAATATTCAGTTAATAACCAAAATGTTGAAATCTGATTTGTACGCCAACGTTGATTGCAATGTTTGATGAGGGGTAAAATATGCATCAGCCCAGCCCGGAACATCCAGCGATGACCTTGGAACGGCGAGAACAAGCCAACTCAGAGGCTCCGGGGGAAAAGCGCGTGGCAGGGCTGAAACCAAAATGGCAGGGCTGAAATCAAAATGGCAGGGCTGACATCGACTGAGCTGAGGAACAACATCCACTACGAGGAATGAAGGACAGGGAGCAGGGCTGTCTTTAGGCATGCTTAGGGTCTTTTCTCACTTAATGTAGGGCAGGGTTGCGACCCTAATTTTACCGTTTTACCCCTGTTTATCTCTATAAATAGAACCATTGCACTCCCATGTAATTTACGTGATTCTCAATACAACAGTTCTTATTTTCTTTGCTAATTGCTCTCAACTCATATTCAACGCACAACAGGTAAATCTCTCTGAAATCACCCACCAAATCCAGACTCATCAATGTTGGATTTGTATACTCAAAGCAAGAACATTTTATGCTTGTATACAATGTTTCCTAACTTCACTATTTAATCTCCTATCTGATTGTGTTCATGATTGCATATGTATGTCCTTTGTCTCTATATAAATAGATTATATGTTGTGTTGTAGATCACAGAAGACCATATAATTGGAATAACCTTAAAAGATATAAACTAATCACAGCCAAAATGACTCTAGGACGAGTCGTTGGTTTAGGCTGCAGTATAGATTGAAGGAGTTTGTCTTGACTACTTGTCTATACGGGTACGTCGTAACGTATTGATAGGATCACAGTGAGATGTATTCTTCTATCTGACATATGTAAAGGATCAAGATCTCGGTGACTTAATAAGATCCTAATACTAATAAGGTTTCAAATATATATGTTGATTCATGTATCACTTTGATTTACTATGGGTGGGAGTTATATATTAACTTGAGTACTCTGTATCTTGGGTGATAGCGGTTAATATATGATATTTGGTTATCTGTATTAGTACCCGTATCCGGTATAGGATAATGACATCCCCTTAAGGAGCTCAAAAGGTTTATTGCGTTAAACCCTAAAGGTCAATTAAGTTCAGACGCAATAATAAGGGTTGAGTGATACTACTTAAGGATTACAAAGAGATTAATTAATATAAGTTGTCAGAGCTTTAATTAATTAATGGATGTCAGATATTTCAAATACGGAGGTCTAATAATTCTAAATACAAGACCGACTCATCATCGGTAATAAATGGGTAAGTCAATATTGATTCTCTAGTGGAATGAATTAATATCTATGAATTAATTGTGATATGGGCTGATCATAAGAATTAATTCATTTGAGGCCCATCTTTATTCCTTGTATCTGATCCCTGGACTGGCCCAAAGTCTCCTGAGTCCAGTAGGAGTCGCCTACTACAGTTATTAAGGCCCTAGGTCTGTGTTTTGTCTTTAAATACAGATATCTGCTCTCAGAATAAGACACACAAAAATTAGGGTTTTAGAGAGCAGAGCAATAAGGAGGCGCCAACTATAGGGGTCGAATTCTCTGGGAGTTCTCATAGTTCGTTATCCATCCAACGTTGGGAACTAAGCGGGATATAGTTCAGAATATCTGAGCTGGAGTCAGATTTTTGCAGAAAACCAAGTTCTGGCAGTCTCCGAAAAGTAGTCATAACTTCCTCTACAGAACTCCGATTGAGGTGAAATAGGAGGCCACGGAAAGCTCTTTCGAAGACGAAGAAGTCGTATTTCTTAAAAAAATACAATTGGATGTCGTTTGAGGTGTCAAACGGAGCGTTAAAGTTGGCTGACCTGTTCGGTGACGAATTGGGTCAGAACTGGAGTCTTTTGATTCAATCGTCAACAGTCTATGCGTTTAATTCACAAGTAAGTGATTCTAACTTCAAGGTGCAGCACTTAGGGGCTGTTTGATAGGGTCTATTGGCATAGATAATTCGTATTTCTTACCTTAACACTCAATTTGATAGGCATTGTAAATAATAGATCAGGCCCGCATCAAAACCGAAGCCCGCAGCAAAATCACTGTGCGGCTGAGAAACTACAACCAATGCTCACCCCCAGTTCATTAATACCGAATGCACAGTGAATTGAGATTAAATTGGTACTTTACATTTTTATCCCTGAAATTAATGCTGCATCTACGCCCCCAACCCCCTCACTCAGATGGCATTTTCCACCCCCTTTCTCTCCAAACGTCCGTCCTCGCCACCGCCTCCACCGCCGCCGTTAGCCCCATCCCTCTCCAGAAACCGTCACCTCGATCGGCGCCATCTCCATCGCCCTCGGCTTCGTCGTCTTCTTCTCCATCCTCCTCCTTGCCTTCTACATCTGCTGTCGATCCTTCTCCCGTCGCCGCCGCCGCTACCGCGGCGAAAATCCAAACCCTAGGAATTCCACGGAAAACAGCATCTATCTCCCGCTCATCATCTTCATCGCCGAGGACGACGAGAGCGAAAACGACGCTGTCGTAGGGCTGGGAGGAGAAGAAAACGGCCGGTGCAAAAGGGGGCTGGGAGGAGAAGAAAACGGCCGATGCAAGTTTTTTTTTTATGAAACACCCTGAATCGAATTTCCCTAGCAGAACACTGTAGAACTAGAACAGAAGTCCAGGGAGGGGGCTGGGGGTCTGTACAATAAATGGGTGGGGGGTGGGGGGTGGGGGGTACGTGTGGTTTCTGTTCGGTCAATCTCATAAATAGTGGGGGTTAACATGGTAATTTCAAAGGATATGTCATCCCTTTCGACTTATATCTGGAATGCCATCAAACACCCAAAACAAGATATACATATATTATTAACTTCATATCAAACAAAGGATTAGTTAATTAAACTCACAGCAACTGGATTAATTATCCAGATATAATTAATATCTACATATTTAGTGGACTCAATCAAACAGGCCCTTAAGGTTAAATTAATAGGAGCATGCTAGGTTTAATCGATGTATGATGAATTAAGACATTCCAAAAGACAAGTAAGTGATTCTAACTTCAAGGTGCAGCACTTAAGGTTAAATTAATAGGAGCATGCTAGGTAATCGATGTATGATGAATTAAGACAATCCAAAAGACGATATTCGGGCAAATTGAGTATTAATTAAATTTAATATTCCTTCAATTGGTATCAGAGCAAGGTTAGTTTTCTTGGCTCTGTCTGATAATTCATGTTCGATTAATATATGCGTGCTTTTATTTTGTTTATTTGCTGTTGTTCTTCATGGTCTGTTGATTCGTGGGATACGTCGTTTTGACGTTGTAATCATTTTTCAACCAGGAAAAAATCCGTGGTTATATTAGATTTTTGAATTGTATTCGTTTTTCGATTGTAATCTGTAATTGTTGAAAAAACGAGACAAAGAACACGAGGCCTGAACGAAGAACACGAAGAACTATGCTCCGGCAGGCGCTACCGCGCCTGGTGCACACAGGGTCTCCGCCTAGCACTAGAATCGCGGTTGCTGAATGCCGGATCTGTCGAACACTGCAGCTCCACACGTTGGCGTCGAGGGTGGCGGTTTCTCCGGCGATTGCTGTCTGCTCGACGGCCGTGCTTCAGTGTGGAGGAACGGTGTGAAGGCGGATGGCGGAGCTCGCGGTCGGAGGCGGTGTGAGTCAGAGGAGCAGAAGGCCATGGCTGGATATTGTGGGTTTACGACCAGTGGCGAATCTTAATCGACTGGGTTTTTGCCACGATGTTGTTGCTCCGGTGTCGCCCTGGTCTTGATCGGTGACGTTGCGGGCTGGAGATTGCAGGCGGCAAAGCTGGCGGAGGGAAGAGACGGCTGCGACGCTAGGGATTCGAAACCCTAGCAGCAGCTTGATAAACACTCATTTTGCATTGTTTTTAGGAGTGTTTAAATGTTCAAAGTGCTAGAATTATGCTTGGTTGTGATATCATTTGGTTTAAGTTTCATATTCTTTTGTGATATTGCTTTTGGGTATGGTTTTGGTCATTTTGCTATAGGTTTGAGAGTTTTGAAAGCTACATATGGATGTTGAAGATCCAAATATCAAGTTACAAGTGTTCCGGATGCAAAAATCGACGAAACGAGCTTGAAGAGGAAAAAACGTGAAGAAACCGGCGACCGCCGGATGCCCGCCGAGGGGTCGCCGCCTGTCCGCTTTTATGCGTTTTTATGCATTTTTCAAAGTCTTTTCGAGCTCAAACTCTGTAGTTTTACCCTGGCACTATAAATAGATCTTCTTTTGACCTATTTTGGGTCCCTTTTCAGTCAAAAACTTTAGTTTTTCAGTTTTATAGCTTTAGATTTCATTGCTTTCTAGTTTTCAAGGCTTGGATCAAGACTGAAGATTCAAGCCGCTACAATCGTTTTTCATTCGGTTTTTATACAATTTAGTTTTTATAATTGCATTCTATTTAATTATGCTTATGTTATATTTTAGCATGTCTGGCTAGTTTCCTTTAGCTGATTCTAGGGTTTGTAAATAGTTGATTGAATTTATGTAATTTATTTGTTAATACCTTTGTGCCTTCCAGTTTATGATTCATAATTCCTGGTGCTTAATTTCTTGTGAATTATCTGATCAATAGTTTGCATGTTTAGCTATTCGGTTTGAGACCTAGCGGAGATAACTGTTTAGCGGATTCAGGAATGTATGATATGATCTTAACCTTGAGACCTAGCGGAGATAGGTGGATCATAGGGAGCTATTCTTAGGAGCTATTGGGAGTTAGTAGATTTTCTTGAGACCTAACGGAGATAGATAATTTACTAATCTACGATCGTTGCTGCTCTAGCGAGAGTGATTGATTAATTTAGTGATCTCTCATTATAACTGGATTAAACTGGTACATAGGATTAATAGATTAATTGCTTAGATTTAGTAGATCAGTTGTTTTTAATATTTGAATTTTCCTACGTGTTTTTAATTATTGTTATTTGCGTTTTAGTTTAAGAATTAAACCTTCCTACTTTCGTTTACCTGCATACTGTGAGGGTCTATTTAGGAGATAGATAAAGTAATTTCATTTTACAGTCTCTGTGGATACGATACTCTGCTTGCTATTTCTGTGCTACGATTACACCGTGTTAGTTGCGGTATTTTTGTTGCTAATAAAATAGTGATCAACTTTTTGGCGCCGTTGCCGGGGACTGTTTAGATTTTGCTTTAATATTTCCAATAGGACTTTATAGTACTGCAAGTTTTTTTTGTTTTTATTTTTCTTTTCTGATCTTTTTGCTGTTTCTGTAGGTTGCATATGAACACACGATCTCACAGAAATCCTCTCTTTGAGTTTGACCCTGAAATCAACAAGACCTTGCGCAATCTAAAGAAACAGAACACTCAAGTTGAGACAGATCCGATGGCTACTCCAGAGCAAATCCAAATTCGAGCTCTGCAAGAGCAGTTGAAGAAGCTGCTTGATGCACAGGAGACGAGAGAGGCTCAGAAACAACCAGCCATCAATGAAGCGTTCATACCACAGTATGTGTACCAGGAACCCCCACGAGTGAACGTTAACAACTTTGAGCTGAAAACGGGTTTGATCACGATGGTCCAACAGAGCCAATATGGTGGACAAGCGATTGAAGACCCTAATGCACACCTGGCGCATTTCCTGGAGCTGTGTAGCACGGTGAAGATGAATGGTGTCCCTGATGACATTATCCGTCTTCGTCTTTTTCCCTTCTCACTGCGGGATAAGGCGAAGTCGTGGTATCATACGCTGCAGCTGGGAGAGAATATCGTGTGGGAGGATTTGGCTCATGCATTCCTACGCAAGTTTCATCCGCCTGGCCTTACATTGAAGTTGAAGATGGACATCGTGCAGTTTCAACAGTACGATGGAGAAAAGCTAGCGGAGACTTAGGAGCGGTATCAGGAGAAGCTCAGAAAGTGCCCAAGCCATGGATTTGATGAAGGCACGCTAGTGATAATGTTCTACAATGCCTGTGGGGAGCGTACAAGGATGCACATGGATACAGCTGCAGGTGGCTCTCTACTTCAGAAGAGCAGTTCTGATGCATGGAACATTATTGATAGTATGGCTTCTACAAGCTACCAATGGCCATCTGAGCGAATACAATTGAAGAAGGTTGCAGCTGCTTCCAGTTCTGATCCTATTGCAGCAATGGTTACTCAACAAGCAGCAATGGCTACACAGCAGACAGCAATGGCTACACAGCTGGCAGAGTTGACTACAAAACTTGGTGAGTGGAATGTTGGACGTCCTGAGCAAGCTGTGATAGATCCGTCAGTCATGGAAGATGTAAATTTTGTGAATGGCAGAAATTATGGGAATTTCCAGCAAGGACAACCAGGAATGTATGGCAGAAATCAACAATTTCAACAGGGTCAGCAGCAGTTCCAGCCAGGAGCACGCCCGCATCCTAACCTTTCTTACGGCAATCCGAACAATGCTTTGCAGCCTCCACCTGGATTTTCTGTGTCTAGCGGAGGAGTTATCAATGAGCTAAAGAAAGATTCGATGGAAGACATGATGAAGCAGGTGTTGGGAAAGATAGGTGGTTTGGAAACGAATGTAGGTGCGTGGAAGACCAACATGGAGGCCCAAGTGAGTCAAATAGGAAATCATGTTTCATCACTGTCTATGCAGATGTTGGAGACTCAAGTTGGTCAGATGGCCAACCAAGCAGCTGCGCAGCACACACCAGGAAAGTTTCCTAGCAACACTCAGTTCAATCCGAAGAGCCAACATCAACAGCCTCAGCAAAATCAGCAATGTCATTCCATACGGGTGGTTGATAATTCAGTTGAGGATGAAGAGCAGCGGGATCATACAGAGCAGCGGGACAGCAAGAATGGAAAGGAAAAAAATGTAGAGATTATGGAGGAGGATGACCTGGAGACGATTGTGTGCGATTCGCCGCCTACTTCTAAGGTATCGTCGAATACCTCTGCTGTTAAGAAGCCTATTCCTACTCCTACGTTTCCCAGGCCAGAGTACAAGCCTGTAGCACCCTTCCCGAATAGCCTGGCAAAGCCGAAGATGGATGAGAAGTTTTTGGAGACATTTAAGAAGTTGGCTGTGAATATTCCTTCCGTGGAGATCTTGAGAAACAAGCCAAATGAGGTGCAAATTGTGATGGCTGTGATGGAAAAGAAGAGAGCATTCAATGAATTTGAGGAGGTGCTCGCAGTGAAGGAGTATCAGTTGGCTCCAAAGAGAGAAGATCCAGGCAGCTTCAATATTCCTGTGAAGATTGGAAAGTCACTGTTTGAGAAAGTGATGTGTGACACCGGAGCAAGCATAAATGTCATGCCTCTCAAAGTGTATAGGAAGTTGCAACTGGGGGATTTGAAGCCAACTAACAAGACAATTCAGCTTATTGATAAGTCTTGCTCTAAACCTCTAGGAGTAGCGGAAGATGTGCTTGTGAAAGTGAGTGATTTTTTCTTCCCAGTCGACTTTGTAGTGTTGGATATTCCGGAGGATCCAAAGATGCCTTTGCTGTTAGGAAGACCTTTCCTTGCCACATGTGGAGCAAAGCTAGATATGCAAAGGGGGACGATGACATTGGGAGCCTATGGGGAAACTGTGATTTTCAAGAAACCTCCACCAAAGGAAGTTCCCCAGAATGAAGTGATTAATTTGGCTGACAGTTTTCTAGCAAATTCGGAGGATGAAGAGGTTGAGAAGAATGAGCTGCCCAAGTATGAAGCCAAGAAAAAAACTCCAAAACCAAAAGAAGTTCTAACTTTTGAGATGTGTTTGTTTTTGGAGCATGATGGGGGGTCTTTGAAAACCCATACCCCCAAGAAGAAGAAAGTGAAATTTCGAATTTTTCAGAACAAGAATGAGAAGTGGGCAATGCTTGTGGAGGATGTTCGAGCCAAGAGAAGTGTTTTGGTGGAGATGGCACCCAAGAGTAGAAAAGCTTTCCAATGGTTAAAGTGCTGTTTCCGACCTCCATGAGTTTTTGAGGTATCGTCGAGCTCTAGACGTTAAATTAAGCACTTGTTGGGAGGTAACCCAACCGTTTTTGTTTTGTTTTTCTTTCTTTTAGTTTCGTTTTGTTTCTTTTTGTTTTGTTGTTTTGTTTGGGGTTTTAGTGCAGCGTTGAGCTTGGAAGATGCGGGAACTCGCGCTTTGTTCATACCACCACCATGGAGCATGTTTTTCTGTGAGTAGTGACACACATATCATCATCCCTCCAAACTTATTTTCGAACTTATGTTCTGTAATAAGTTTGGGGGAGGGGGGTGAGAGTAGATATGTGTATCACTTTTATCTTTTTGTTAGCTTTATTGTTTTATCCTGCTTGGTTGGTGGTGTGTGATTGCTTTTGAGTTGGTTATCACTCCATTAGATTTTTGGTGAGAGGCTTATGATGTTTTCTTTGATAAAATTTTGTTGAATTCAATCTTCTTTGACAAGTTGAGCATAATTTGAACTAATTTGCATAGTTTAGGGTGATTTTGACCTTGATTTTGGGACGTTGAATAAACATGTGAGGATTTGAGCTATAACTGTTTATTATGCACAGTTTATTCTTTGTTGTGAGTTTTGTCATTGCATGTGGTGATCTTCTAGAACTTGCCATGGTTTCTGTGTCGAGGTTGCTGTTGTGCCCAGGATTAGGAGATGATTTTAGGCCATCTTTTGTTAGCCACATTATTATCCCAAACACTGTCCTTTTCGAAAAAATTATCCTTTGTTATCCACTTTGAGCCTTTTTAGATTTTATTCCTTAGCCGGATGATAGGGGGTGATGTAGTATATGGGGATCCTTATGTGGTGAATGTTCAAAGTGGGTTGTGAAAAAGAAAGGATGATATTGTGATACTATTTACTCTTATAAGCTCTAGAAAAGTTGTGAAAAGAAAAGAAAAAAAAATTTGTTGAGGAAAAAAAAGAGTGTGAAGTCGAGTGTACATTGAGAAATTTGTTAGAGAATCGACTTTGTTTGTTAGAAATAAATGGAGAGCATAAAAGAGTGTTTAGTTCTATTCTGTGATGATTAAATCCCTTGAGTTGTGTTGATTATGGTGGCATAGTTGGGTGGAAGATGTAATTTATTCCATGTTTGATTTGTGAAGCTATAAGGTTGGTGTTCTTGATCTATTTGAGTCACTTAGCCTATATTTCCCTACCTTAAACCAATGTCCCTACATTATAACCCAAAAATAAAGACCTATTTGATCTTAGTCTTGGCACACTTTTAGCGATGGAGATTGTAGACGATTGGCAAGCCTATGGTAAGTGATCTGCATTGCATTGAATTCGATGAGAGTATACACGTTCCATCATACATATTGAGAGTTGAGTGATACACATACATAGTGAGATTCAATTGTTTGAAATTCAAGGTTGATTTTGCTTTAAGTTGTGTTTAATTGGTGAACTTTGTGTTTACTTGTTGGAGATTTGAGATTTCTAACTTTATACGTCTTTCTGAGGCCTCTGTGATCCAAATTTCTGCCCATTCGTGTTTATTGAGTTTATTCTTTCCATTATTCGAGGACGAACAATGATGTAAGTTTGGGGGAGTTGATAAACACTCATTTTGCATTATTTTTAGGAGTGTTTAAATGTTCAAAGTGCTAGAATTATGCTTGGTTGTGATATCATTTGGTTTAAGTTTCATATTCTTTTGTGATATTGCTTTTGGGTATGGTTTTGGTCATTTTGCTATAGGTTTGAGAGTTTTGAAAGCTACATATGGATGTTGAAGATCCAAATATCAAGTTACAAGTGTTCCGAATGCAAAAATCGATGAAACGAGCTTGAAGAGCTCGAGAAAAGGAACAAACGGAGCTGCCGGCGATCAACCGGCGACCCAGCCGGCGACCGCCGGCCTGTGAAGGAAAATACTGCAGCAGCCGGCGACCCAGCCAGCGCCCGCCGCGCAGCCCGCCGAAAAATCGGCGTGGCTGGCGATCGAGCGGCGCTCGCCGGGCGCCCGCCGCGTGAAGAGGAAAAAACGTGAAGAAACCGGCGACCGCCGGATGCCCGCTGAGGGGTCGCCGCCTGTCCGCTTTTATGCGTTTTTATGCGTTTTTCAAAGTCTTTTCGAGCTCAAACTCTGTAGTTTTACCCTGGCACTATAAATAGGTCTTCTTTTGACCTATTTTGGGTCCCTTTTCAGTCAAAAACTTTAGTTTTTCAGTTTTATAGCTTTAGATTTCATTGCTTTCTAGTTTTCAAGGCTTGGATCAAGACTGAAGATTCAAGCCGCTACAATCGTTTTTCATTCGGTTTTTATACAATTTAGTTTTTATAATTGCATTCTATTTAATTATGCTTATGTTATATTTTAGCATGTCTGGCTAGTTTCCTTTAGCTGATTCTAGGGTTTGTAAATAGTTGATTGAATTTATGTGATTTATTTGTTAATACCTTTGTGCCTTCCAG
The DNA here is from genome assembly GCF_028751815.1 of Salvia miltiorrhiza. Lineage (NCBI taxonomy): Eukaryota > Viridiplantae > Streptophyta > Magnoliopsida > Lamiales > Lamiaceae > Salvia > Salvia miltiorrhiza. The sequence continues at coordinate 39,917,144 of NC_080393.1, read as the reverse complement.
TTTATGATTCATAATTCCTGGTGCTTAATTTCTTGTGAATTATCTGATCAATAGTTTGCATGTTTAGCTATTCGGTTTGAGACCTAGCGGAGATAACTGTTTAGCGGATTCAGGAATGTATGATATGATCTTAACCTTGAGACCTAGCGGAGATAGGTGGATCATAGGGAGCTATTCTTAGGAGCTATTGGGAGTTAGTAGATTTTCTTGAGACCTAACGGAGATAGATAATTTACTAATCTACGATCGTTGCTGCTCTAGCGAGAGTGATTGATTAATTTAGTGATCTCTCATCATAACTGGATTAAACTGGTACATATGATTAATAGATTAATTGCGTAGATTTAGTTAATGAATTTACTACCCTAGGATCAGTTGTTTTTAATATTTGAATTTTCCTACGTGTTTTTAATTATTGTTATTTGCGTTTTAGTTTAAGAATTAAACCTTCCTACTTTCGTTTACCTGCATACTGTGAGGGTCTGTTTAGGAGATAGATAAAGTATTTTCATTTTACAGTCTCTGTGGATACGATACTCTGCTTGCTATTTCTGTGCTACGATTACACCGTGTTAGTTGCGATATTTTTGTTGCTAATAAAATAGTGATCACAGCTCTGTTTTCACGCGGGTCAGAGAGAGTGATCCGGATCCGAGGCGCGTATCTGAAGCTGTTGTGCGGTGTCTGGGCCTTTTCTCGCGGGCCTGGGCGGCTGCTTTTGGTTTGGGCCGCGTTTTTGGCCCATTTTGGGTAGTTTTTGGGCTTATTTAGCTCATTTTTTTCTATTCTATTTAATTTTAATAGATTAGAAAGGAATTCCACGAAAGGGTCACGAAGAATTATTTATTTTATTTTGTTTATTCTTCGCATGTCGTGGATGTTTTAATTATGCAAGAGCATGTAGTGGATGTTTAAGTGCTTTGGATATCGCATTTATAGCATATCTAGTTTGTTAATATTTGTTTATTAACTGCGCTTAGACGAGTATGCTAAGCTTTATCGCATTTAATAAGTATGTTTTAGAATTTTGCGAGCATGTTTTACATGTTGAGTTCTAGAAAAGCATGTTTAGGATTATGTGATTTTTTGCATGATCAAACCTTTTGAAAGAAAAAGACTAAGCAGTTTTATAAATTTATAGTTGATTAAAAATTATTTGGCTATTACCTAATAATTTTTATTCTTAAAATTATTTATACCTCCACAAGCGGTCTCAAGACAAAGTGATTGAAGATGTGAGTAAATGACCACACTAACGTAGCTTACTTCATGTTTGATTTCACGAGTTTGTCAAGTTGAGATTTCTTTTGAAAAATATTTAAATTCATTTAAGTAGTGAGTGTTATGCGGTAAACGTCCACACTAACGTGGCTTACTCGTATGATTTTCACAAGTACTTTAGAGGATGAAATTAAATAAGATAACCAAGAAATTAAATTGAAAGCGGCATGGTCCTTGTGAGTATGTCAATTTCGAGAATTTAATTGTCAAGGTTAAATGTGGTCATTGCTTAGATATCGTATCAAGTACAATGTACAACTCCCCAACGGAGTCCCTTCTTGAATATGATATGGTCTAGTTAAGGTCCAACTATTAATTTCTTTTGTCAAAATGATAAGTTGACATGGATTGAAATTAAACGACTAGGTGTATAGTCTGGTTGAAGGGTTCATGTGCAAACGTCCACATTAACGTGGCTTACTCGTGAGATTCCTTGGGCAGTTGGAGGTTTCAATCAATATTGTTTTATCAAGAGATTTGAATATTGTTATTACGAATTATGTGCTTTTATGTTCGTTTATTAAGATATGTCTATGTCTCATTTTATTTATTTATTCTTGCATGCACGAAGTCTTTAACCGGTCCATATATACATGGAAACGCATTTTGGAGTTCATCTTCATCACGAACTAGCACAAATTTTGTGCTTCTTACTACTCCACGTTCTATCTGTCCGGATGATGAGTTAACTGATGGGAAAAAGGAATTGCATAAAAGGTGAGATAAGACGAATAATGTGGTTATATGCTATATTATGAGAATAGTGTCAAAAATCTTGCAGCTCTAACATCAGGGCATGGACGATGCTCTTAGCATCATGCTGAATCTCAAGAAAGCGAGAACGTTTTATGCTTGTATACAATGTTTCCTAAGTTCACTATTTAATCTCATATCTGATTGTGTTCATGATTGCATATATATGTAAAGAAAATATTAAAATTATATTAAAATTTTTATTATTTTCACCTCTATAAATAGAACCTAACTTCTGTATATTTTCACACATAAATCAAATCTCTTTATTTCTTCCCAATTTACCATTTCGTTTAGTATTTTCTTCACAAATTTGTTTCCATTCTAAGTTATGGATCCAAATCATTCGAATAAAATATGTAATTTGTATTTTCTAGTTGTATTTTTAAGTTTCACCTATTGTACTTTGATTTATTTAATTTCAGTTGTGTTTAATTCTTGTAATCTTCATTTGTGCTTGAGTTAAGTATCAAGTATAATATATGACAATATTAAATTATAATATGATTACAATTTTTTTTAAATATTTATTTTATTTTGTTAAATAAAATAAATAAATATTTAATTTAAATTTATATTTTATTTTAGATATTAAATAATTAAAAATAAAGTGAAAAGAAAAAATATGTAGATTGGGTTAGTGTCACCATTGGAAGTAAAAATTATACTCTCCCTCCACAAAAAAGTCACATTTGGAATTCGGCACGAGTTTTAAGAAATATAAGTGGAAAGAGAAGTAAATTCATAGGGGTAGTGTTAATGACTTTTTTAATTTAATTAATCTGAAACAAAAATCAACATAATCTCTCTCTACAACAAATTTGATTTCAGCAAATTCAACAACTTTATGAAAATTCAAAACAAATTCTATCAAAACAAATTCAACAATAAATTCAAACAAATTCGATTCTAGCAAAAAATGAATTTCAGCGAAAAATTCAAACAAATTCAACAAATCAATTCCACCAACAAATTTAGGAAATTACAACAAATTCAAACTCTACAACAAATTCAATTCCAGCAAATTCAACAATTTACTGAAAATTCAAAACAAATTCGACAATAAATTCAACAACAAATTCCATCAAAACAAATTCAAGCTCGGGAGGAGTGAGGCGGCGAAATCAGGGTTTCGGGCTCAAAGAGGTGGCGATTTGGGATTTCGGGCTTAGAAGGCGGCGATTTGAGGGAACAACGAGGGCTTGTCGTTGTTACCTGAGAAATAGAGAGAGCGAGGGATGAAGGGTGACGCAGAGAGAGGCGGTCGGTGGCGGCGTTCCTTGTCGGGGAAGAGAGGCGGCGGCGCGTAGTGCATGTGGCTCCTCACCTTGAAAAAGGAGGCGACGATTTGAGGGAGGCAACGATTTGGGGTGTTAGGTCAGAGGGAGGCGGCGATTTGAGGGACGTTTGCTTTGAGAGAGGCGGCCCCTTAAGGTGAAGAAGAAGGAGTAAGGCGACGAGATCAAAGGTTGAGCTTTTAGACGAAGAAGAAGAAGGCTGAGGCGCCGCTCCAAATTTAGAAAATAGGGTTTGAACGAGTGAATATTAGAAGTAATCTTAGGGTTATTTTATTGCTAATTATGTTTGATTAAGTTTAAGTGGAGAGAATTTTAATTAGTGAGGTGGGTCCTCTAATGGCAAATAAAGTAAATACATAAAGTTATAAAGGGTATAATTGTATAAAAAGTGAAACTTGACTCTTTTTTGTGGACAAAAAAAAAGAGGGAATCAGGACTCTTTTTCGTGGATGGAGGAGGTATTAGGTTGTGGGTTGTGTAGATGGATGCGAGAGAAATGAATATTTTATTAAAAAGTTGAGTAAAGTTGGGTTGGATGAGTGTCACGACCGTGGGTAGTCTAAAACCAGCCAACAATTGTTGCATCCTCTTCATTCTTCACTTAAGGACTTCAAGAGTAGTAGAGAGCCTCTAATTCATTTCTGCCAAATTCTCAAGGTAAGATTGGCTTTAATGCTTCCACATTCTTCCATATTTCACCTGCATTAATGCAAGAACAACAATTGATATGTTTCAGTTATTCCCCATTTAAGATCATTCAACTACAGCAGATACTACAACAACCAACACCAAGCAATTTCAGGGTAAGCTTTGCCTTGAACTTTACCACCTCCTGCCACAATTTCTCCTTCATTCATTAAGGCAGTTACAACAATTATTCTGTTTCAGTTCTCAATCAGCAATATCACAGCAACAGCCAATCAACACATTCTCAAGGTATTTATGCTACCTCAGTTATTCAAACCAGTTTGCATTCATACCAACAGGCTGATCAGATTCATAAATGATAGAGGGCCTATATGTGCATAATGAATTTAGCAGTTACATGCTTTATATCACATAACACCAGTTACATTTTCTTTATGTAAGTATTACTGCGTATGAGAACTCGAGCAGGGCATAACTCTGAAGCAAAGCATAGAACAGACAACATTTTGTTTATATCTCACTTTAGGAATCATATAGGGAAGTCACATGTGTCTCGATTATTTGGTATATGAACTCAGAAAATCACAGCCACATCAAAACCACTAAAGATCTTATCTTGCTTAAGCTTAGGCTATAGCCGGACGGTGGTGGTGATCTCTGTCAGGACCAAGGAGAGCCCGGAGCAGAGAAGGGAGGCCGTACCAACGAGAGGACGAACACCGGAGAGGCAGCGGCGCCATCAGACGGCGCGGCAGCGCAGCGGGTGTACCAGAGACGGCGGAGACGAACTGAGATGACGGAACCTGGGTTCGATTCTCTACCCACCTTGGTGTGTGCGTTAGGGTTTTTTGTAAACGGCTCGGGGAAAAGAGCGAGGCGACGCCGACCTCGCTGATTCACGGACGACGCGGACTCGCCGGCCTCCACCGGTGACGACGATGATACGGGCAGGGGAAGAGCTAGGGCACGTTTTGAAGAACGGGAGAGATGCAAGACTCGATTTTTCGGAAGGGAAAACAATCTGAGGAATTGAAAAAGGAACGAGACGAGGAGAGGAAACACGGCTGGTCGTCAACCTCGCCGGAACCGTTCGCGGCGGAGCGGGAGAGAGAGTAGGACTGTGGGTGTGTTCTGATTTGCGCGAGAGAACTGTGTATTGGGGGAGGAAATATAGGGATTGGGCTTTTCCTTTTAATTGCTTTCGGCTAAGTTATTTTACTCAGTTGAGCCGCCCTCATTTACTCTTGGGCCATTCATAATTTAATTGAGGGTAATTTTAAATATAGCCCCAATTTTCTCAACCCTCTTGTTTAATTAAATAATAAAAATAATTATGATTGTACTAATACACCCTCATAGCCCATTTAAAAATTTATAATAAATTAATTTTCAATGAACACTGCGTATAAGTTATATCCCCAACTCAAATATTTCTCAAACTTCTTATTATAGTGGAGAATAAGACATACTCCCTCCGTCCACAATTTAAAGCCCTACTTGCTCTTAAAAATTTGTCCACAATTTAAAGCTCCATTCTGCTTTTTATACCCTTGTACCCTCCCTTGCTATTTAAAATTACTACCCTTTGCCATTAATTAATCCTCCTCATTTTTTAACCCACTTAATTATTTCCTTAATTAATTCACTAACACTAACTAATTAAATAAATAAAAAATCGGGCACTTCATTTATGCTATTCTAGAGAATTCCATACGATCTCTTCATATTTCTCTCTCTTGAATCAATCCTAGATCTACCAGCCATTCTCTCTTTGTCTTCGTCTCTCTGGAAGAAACCCTAGATCTGTATCGGCTCTCTCTTTGTCTTCCTCTCTCTAGAAGAAACCCTAGATCTATAGTCTCTCTCTCTTCGTCTGCCTCTCTCCATCTTCCTCTGTCTTGTGTTCCTTTCTCTGTTACTCGATGAATCTTTCAAAGACTAATTGCCCTTCATCTTCGATGGAGGGTATTGTGCTACACTATGTCACTTGGTTTTATTCTCCACCAGAAATGGAGTCGATTGTGCCGGAAACCCAAATGTCGGCCTTCGATCTCTGTCAATCGGTGTCGGTTGTGTCTGAAACGGACTTCACCACCTTCGATCTATGTGTGTCGGAGCCGTTGCCGCCAGAATGCGAAGCGGCGGCTTTCGATTGCTTAGAAGTGTCGTGGTTGCTCCCTCTCTCTGGATCGGAGGCGATGCAGCCGGAATATGAAGCGGCGCCATGGTTGCTACCTGAAACCGAAGCGGCGCGCCTCCCTCTCTCTGAATCGGAGCCGTTGCCGCCGGAATGCGAAGCGGCGGCTTTCGATCGCTCAGAAGTATCGTGGTTGCTCCCTCTCCCTGGATCGGAGGCGATGCAGCCGGAATATGAAGCAGCGCCATGGTTGCTGCCGGATTCCGAAGCAGCGTGTCTCCCTCTCTCTGAATCGCCGGAATACAAAGCTGAGAGCTTCCCTATCTCTGAATCTGTCAGACGAGAGAGGGAAAAGGCCAAGCGAATCTCCGACCTGAGAGAATCCTTCAAACGCGATTGGGAGAAGGCCAAGCGAACCTCTGACTTGAGAGAAGCTTTTAGACGAATCAGGTGATTTCGTTCATTGATTCCGTTTATAGTTCTTTGGTGGGAAATGGCTGGTGATGCCTTCTGTGATTTGTATTTGCTGTGCATTGTGGGGATGGCTGGTGATGCCTTATCTGTTATTCTTATTTGATGTGCATTGTGGGGATGGCTGGTGATGCCTTATCTGTTGTTTCATGCATTTGGTGTATCTGTGGTGCCAATTGTGTATCTATGATGCCAATGGTGTATCTGTGGTGCCAATTGTGTATCTGTGGTGCCAATTGTGTATATTTGTTGCCCTGTGAGGAGTTTCTTAATATCCTAGGGTTAGAACAGTGTGTACTAAACTTGATCCAACTGTAAGCTGTCCCTATGATGACTTTTATAGTCTGAGGGTTTGTTTTAATTCAGCCATTGTTCATGTGTTTGTATCTGTAAACCCTGCACTACTTTACAGTAACTACTCAGTAATACCCACTTGATGCAGCCCTTCTATGACATCTCCAAGGTTGTAAATTTCACCTTCTTCACTTGCTTCCAACTCTAGGAACTCTAAACTTTCCCTCACAAGTGCTTCTTTAACCTGAATACAGTCTGGTAGCAATCCGAGTCTTGTGAGTCTGTCTTTGTTCATGTGAGGAATTTTGCAGTTATTCCCACCCTTTGCCTTGATTATTTCGTGATAGCAACTTTGCAAAGTGAGGAACACGTGATTTAGCTTCTCTGGTGGGTATTCGTCATAGGCATCTTTCACATTCTTTAGTAACTCCTCCACATTACTTGCTGGTTTCTGATCTTTCAATGTCTGTATAGCTCTGAAAAAGCCTAGACCATTCACATTTGTATCCGGCGAATTAGCTGGCTGGCATACTAGTTGGATTTTAAATCCATCAGTATTTGCAACCGCTAGAAAGTCTGGATCATCAGGTTTTATGTGGGGTTTGGCATTATCTTGTTGGATAAAAATGTGCTTGTTTGCTGCCAATGGCCACTTAGCTTTAAAGATTGGAACCATCTGCCAAAAAAAGGGGCTAAATGATGATTCCGTTACAGATTCTGATAGCATTCATTAATTACATAAAAACTGTAACACCTTACCTCTTTAATAAGGCAAGCTTTCATGACTTCCTTTGTAATGGCTGCAATTGGCTTCACTTCCATGGTTCCTTTGCTTCTGTTTTTTGAATTCCTTTGAGCTGGTTCTATGGTTGTGAAAGGAAATATGCCAAACTTTCCATCAAAGAGTATTGTGCCATCTATGTCAAATATAGGTCGTGCTACAGCACACATAAACATAATCTTCTCAATGTACCTCTTTGATTTGCATGTCCTATACGGTTCCTCTTCATCCGGCATGAGGTAATACCTATCTTTAATTTTAGTAAGGTAAAACCATTTCTCATCGATGTGAATGGTGTTGTACATACTTTGGAACTTTATAAAACCACCCTCACTTATTGAACTAAGTTGTTTTAGGCTCCAACTAAGCCTTGACAGCCTATTTTGTGGGGTAAGAAATGGTTTTATAGCATTTGTATGTGGTTTCAGTTTTTTCTCCTTTACCCACTTGTGAATCAAAGACTTAGACACACCTAGGTTTGTAGACATGATTCTCATTGATGATCTTTGAAGCACATAAAGATTCTTCACTTTTTCAACATCAATACTCTTCTTATTTTTGTATGAGATGCCTTTTCTAATGGACTTTACCTGGACAGGTACACCACAAGCTCGCTGATGTAATACTTGGCTCCAAATCCTCCAAATGGTCTTCAAATTCACTTTGAAGAGAAGGGCTGCCTCCTTTTTTGCACCATATTCAAGCTTGCCTCCAATGCTATGTTCAAGCAGCCACTGTGCTATTTTGTTTCTGTCATCATCTTGGATTTTAGGGCATTCAATGGCCATTTTAGTGATTTACTTGTAGTAGGTGAGAAATGAATGCATTCTGAAGTTAAAGTGGTATTTATAGTGATTTTAGAGTTTATGGTGGGGTCGATTTTCCCTCCTAACTTTTGGAGGGACCGCTGTACTCTTTCTTGGTTTTTTCAATGAAATATTCTATTCCCTCCTTTTTTTACTACAGCTTTTAATTTGCTAATTTCATTCCATTTGGTTTTTCAGTTATTTAAAATTTGATAAAGCTGCCAACTTGTAAAAGAAAAAAAAGCAGATTAAAAAAAAAAATCGAAGTCCACCAGTTTGTACAAGTAAGGAATTCAAAGTTAAAATAAATGTGAAATGAAGGAAGAATAAAAAAAACAGAAAACCTATAAAAGAAAAAATAAGTAAAATAAATTACAAATGCTTATAAAAATAAATCCAAAAATTAAAAACAATCTCCTAATCACAAATTAGTAAAAGTGGTCTAATCCTTTAACCACTACCCTTTTCTTTCATCCACATCACCTTTTTCAGCTTTCTTAGTCTCCGTGCCCACACTAAAGTGGGGCTTTAAATTGTGGACGCGGGAGCACTACTTTTTCTTCGTGTAGAGAGAGAAAGCCGCTGCGCTACCGCATTGCCGCCGGCCAGAGACAGTTGGCTCTAGCTGCCTGCATTGCTGGATGAAATGGTCGATCTTACCCTTCTGGGTTCCGTTCTACTTGCCGTTTTGGGGGTTTTCCTCTTTTGTCTCTATGGGTTCTTGAAAAAGATTGAGGAGAGTAAGCAGTCGAAGAAGGGAGATACCACCGCCGCCGCCACCATCGTCAACGATAGAGAATGCAGATCTAGGGACGGCGGCGATGACATCATCATTGTGGGTGCCGGAGTGGCGCCGCCCTCGCTTACACTCTCGGAAAGGTATCGCCTTTTTACATAGTTTTGCACTTTCAAGAATGTTGGTTGGGTTGTTCATTGTTGTGTTTTGCAATTTTGAATGCATGGATGAATAATTTTATGAAGATGGTCACAAAATATTGAAATAAATCAGAATGGTTTGGAATTTGTATCCGTTTCCCTTTTATTTCACCTGATTTCTTCATGTTGTTGACTTGTGTTTATTTGGAATCTTGTTTTCAATCAAGGATGGGCGAAGGGTTAGGGTAATTGAGAGAGATTTGACTGAGCCTAACAGGATTGTGGGAGAACTCTTACAACCAGGTGGATATCTCATCGTTGCAACAGGTGCTCGGGAACTGAAGCTATTCTGTTTTCATGTTCTGGTAGTTTTGTGCTGTAAGAATACGTTAGTTCTGTTATTTTGCACTAAAATGGAAGGCAATGGAGAAGATTTACACATTACTTTAATGGTCAATCCTCTTATTGTTTTGTCATAATTCTGGTTATTGTGCTTGGCCAAATATCAAGGTGTATCTAGTTCTTCCGAATGCATGGGAAGTAATATGAAACCTTGTCCTATTGAAGCAGATTCTGGAATAATTTAAGCCCCAGATAAGCAGCACGTGGACCACAAATTCTGTATTTCTTTCAAGAATTTGTGTTATATCCTTTTTTTTGCATCCAGAGTGCGAGTAAATTTGATACATGTCCGAGCATAGTGTTGATCTGCCAATTTCAGAACTTATGCCTGGGCTTAGTGTTTCATTGACTAATGAAAAATTGAAGCATTTGCATGTATGGCACAACTTATTAGTTATTACCAACCAAAGTCAACTTTGACCCCCCCCCCCCCCCCTTCTAGGGTGAAAGTACATCTATCATAACTTCATGTAATTAAAAGAGTTAGATGACAGAGTTTATAACTGTTATTGTTTCTCATCATTTTGTAGGCTTTGAAGCTTGAAGAGTTTGGTGTAAATGCTTTAGATGCACCTAATGTGTGTTATTTGCGAGATGTGGCTGACGCGGATAGACTTGTAGATGTGATGCGATCTTGCAAAGTGGTGAAGTTTGTCAAAGGAACTGTCTTGACATCATTCGATTTTAACGCTGATGGGAAGGTATTACTGTTCTTCCGTTTGCCTGTTTAATTCTTTGCAACTTCCGACCCCTGGTAGCATCATTATGGCCCAGTTTCAAACTGGCACATCATTTTATAAGAAAATTCAAAAGAAAATTTTGACCCTTGAGAGTGAATTTTGAGGAAACGATTTTTTTTAGAAGATTCAAGGTTACTACATTACTATGTAAAGGTCCAATGAAAATTATAATTTTCACTTGTTTGGTTATCCGAATATATGAAATCAGACACTAAACAACTCTCAGTTAGGCTTCATCTGTCTCCAACTACGCATTCTTATACTTGCATTGGCCAACTCTTTTAATAGGTCCGTGCTATTAATCTTCAAGACGGGAGCAAGCTTCCTGCAGATATGGTTATGATTGGTATAGGGATTTGTCCAAACACAAGTCTGTTTGAAGGCCAATACCATGGAAAAGGGGGGAATCAAAGTAAATGGAAAAATGCAATCGAGCAACAGCTCAGTCTATGCAATTGGGGATGTAGCTGCTTTTCCAGTCAAAATAGTCGGTGAAACGCGCAGGCTTGAGCATGTTGACTCTGCACGGAAGGCAGCGAGGCATGTTGTTGCCACTATCATGGAACCTGAAAAGATGGGCGGATTCGACTATTTACCCTTCTTCTACTCCAGGGTCTTTACTTTGTCTTGGCAGTTTTATGGGGACAATGCGGGGGAAGTCATCCAGTTTGGAGACTTCACTGGAAATACTTTTGGAGCGTACTGGATGAACAAAGGCCATTTGGTCGGATCTTTCCTCGAGGGTGGAACGAAGGAACAGTACGAAGCATTAGCCCAGGCCACGCGGCTTAAACCAAAAATCGAGGACTTGGCTGAGCTCGAGAGCCAGGGTTTGGAATACGCCTTGTCCGTGATCCAGAAACCTCTGTCTACACGCCCAACAGATGTCGGTGGCTCTACTCTCATCCTCGACAAACCACTGCATGTGTGGCATGCTACTGCAGGAGTTATTGTCGCTGCATCTATGGCGGCCTTCGCATACTGGTATGGAAGAAAGCGCAAGAGGTGGTGAAAAGTTGCCTTCTGCTTCGTTGAAGATTCATTATTGTATAATGCACTTCACCTGTTGTAGCATTTTGTATGTCAAGAGAAAAGCTCAATACTCTTTGTGCAATTTATTTTCATTCAGAAAGAGAGGAAGTTTAATCAATATCAATAAATTGTTCTCGGACTTCTTTGAGTTTGAGGCAGCTACATGTAATGAAGTAATTATATCCTTAATAATTTTTTCTTGTAGCGCAAGAGCTGGAAATGCACTTACATCTTTTGACATCTTTTGACACTTTGATACCCTGTTCAGAATTTCTTTTAACGCTGATGGGAAGGTATTACGCTTTGATACTCGTTCAGAATTTCTTTACAAAGAGGACACCCTATAGGCCTATATACAACAACAATGTCATCTATATACATTATGTTATGCAGATCACGTGAAACTTAAGACTATTCACTCAAAAAAAAAAGAGACTAAATAATGTACAAACAAAGCAAACTAAAGTGAAAGCACACACTTCTATTCTTAGATTTCAAACAATCCCAACGCAAACATCAAAAACCTAATAACTAGAAATCCAAATCAAGAATACGTTTCTGATTCAAATTCACAAAAAATATATACTAAATTCATTAGGGAAGAAAAATTTACACATACTTTCAACATATGACTTTTTTCGCTTTCATAACTCTCATTTAAATTTTGCATCTTAAAAAGCAAAATATCTTCAAACTCCAACATAAACAAATTGAAGATGATGTTGAACTTTGTTCTTCCTTATGTTAATGTTTTTCTTCTTTCTACGTCTGCGTCTCTGCGCGTCTGCTTGTCTCTTTTCTGCGTCTATTCTCTGAAGTGTTTAATTAAAATTTTGAGTTGGGGCTATAATGATAGAGTTATTAGGGTTATTTATAAGTATTTTTAATGTTAGAATCAAGATAGGGATTATACATGATTTATATGTTAAGAGATTGTACACATTATTCTTATTTCAAATTAATTTTATAAACTTTAATTTATTAAAAATTTTAAATAGGCTATAAGGGTATAATAGTAAAATTATAATAATAATAATTATTATTTTTGATAAGGGGCTATAAAGAGAAAATTGGGGTTGTGTTTAAAATTACCCTTTAATTGATCGACTAATAATATTAAATGATATGGGCTGAAATATTATTTCACCTTGGGCCTTATCAGTTAATTGTGGTGGGCCACATTTATTTATTTCAGTTGGGCTGTTACTATTTCATTTGGGCCCAGATTTATTTAATTACTTGAGCCAATGAATTATTTCAGTTGGACCTTTCATTTTAATTATTCAGGTTCATTTTCATTCATTTATTTACTGGGCTACCATGACTTATTTAATTCAGGTCCACTTTTACATATTTAATTATTAGGTTGCCTTATGTTTGAGCCTTTTAATCATTGGTTTATTATTATTATTATTATTATTATTATTATTATTATTATTATTATTATTATTATTATTATTATTATTATTATTATTATTATTATTATTATTATTATTTTCTTCCTACTTACTTAAGCCAGATTAATTTGAATCAGTTGTTCTAATTATGGATTAATTATTACGAGATTACTAAGCGAATAAATCGATTTAGCTATTTTCTTTTAATCGATTAGATAGAGCGAGATCTGTTTAAATAGCAAGCGGGTTAGAACACCATAAGATGAGAAGATTAATTATAGTTAATTATTCAACCTCACGAGTGTCGCAGCCCGACGTCTAGCCAGTGATAGCGTAGACCGAGTATCGATACGACTAAATAAAAGAATGAAGTAAAGAAGGAAGAACTAGATCAAACAACAAGCGGAAGCTCACAACAAAACATGCAAAGATGAACAACAATAACATCATCTCAAAGACACAAATATTATCAGCTTCATAAGTTCAAAAGTGCAGGGATTCTCGACAAAGTTTACAAAGCGGACATAGTTAAAAATTTACAAAGGTTTATAATTTACAGAGTCTCGCAGCAAAACATGAACAGACTATATGTATGAAGACATATAGCCGAGAGTATACTTCTTGACTAAGTCCAAAATATAAACATCGACATCAAAAAGCCACCGTATGTAATATAAATACGGTAAAAGGAACAATGTCGTCCAAAATAAGTCCCCGCCAGCACCAGACCGATCTTCCTCCTCCTCGCTTATCCTGCACATTTATAAATACATGCAGGGCTGAGTACAAAGTACTCAGTGGACATATGCCGAAAAACAAATGAAAGCTTGCTCTTAGAGCTATAAATTGAACTTGCCACATTAAGCAACACACAGGGGTTTTAGTTAGAGAAAAACATGTGCATGCAATTTCGCAAATCATAACATCATAATAAAGTAACTGCGCAGTTTAAACATTCATTATGTATGTACCACATCCACTACTCATCATCAAAGGTACTGAGAAGTAGGCCTCCCTCTCAAGTACCGTGACCGGCCGACCCGATAGACGGCTCACAGTCACCTCTGTGTACACAACCCCGCTTGTGGCAGGATCCGAATCCGTCTCATCAGTAGAGGGTAACACATAAGTCATTATTAACAAAACTCGGCAAGTCAATTAGTTTCAAGCGTAACATTAACTCAATTCATAATCATAAGTATCATATCATTTAAGAAAGCTCGTATAATAGGTATATCAAAATAATGCCCACCTGACAAACTTACCTTACTCTCGTAGTACTTGGACGATCTTACCTCCGTCCTCTACTCGTATCTTCGGATGTCACAACGTCGGAGTGGTTCATGGGATAAGATAAACCTCAGTTAGAAACTCATTTACTAAAGTCCAATCTCGTCTCAAACTATAACTTATCACCCATCTTCTATTTACCCAAATAAATCTCAATCCCTAGGTATACTTAACTCCTAAGGATTCACAAGTCCTACTCTCGACTTAACACTCAACTCGGATTAAACTCATAGCAATCAAGCACATAAACAAGCATAATCACATAAGCATATAAATTCACACATAGACATGTCACAAACAAACATCATTCTGCACTGACTTGAATTAAAGACTTCACCAGACTCGGTACAGAACTCCAAGGGAGTCGTGACCTATACCATTTGAAACCTCTTTGAGTCTAGTTTCATTCAAAAAAAAGTAGGATGAAAAACTCCAAGTAGTTTAGGAGATATGACTGTTTTCCTACAGTCTACCATATTCGGCAGTTTTGAGCAATTAAAAACTTTGATTTTTGAAAGATAGTAAACGCTGCCGAAAAGGCTTGAAATTTGGTGATTACTTATCTAAGACACTCATGTCTTAACAATAAAAATTTGGGCTCCAAAAGTTAGGAAAAGATACAGGAAAAGGTGACTCTATTGGATACTCACCGAACATTTCGGCAGAAAGTAGCAGTTTTGGTTTTCCAATTTATAAAAATAGTAACCGAAGTCCAATTGACTTGAAATTTTACCAGTATGCTGAAGACTCTCATATAATCTTACCATAAACTTTTTAAGGTCTTTGGGTATCAAGAACCCAACGAAACAGTAGGTAGAAAAGGTTGTAAAATGACTCCAAACTTGAACATACAAGCAATTATACCTAGACTCTGGACTTCTTCGATGTAAAATTCTCAAAAATTCAAATTAAGCTCATATCATACACAATAACATAAACAGTGGCGGAGCCAGGATTTTTTTTGGGGGGGGGGGCTGAACTGTAATGGGGGTTCGGGGGCGGTAGCCCCCGATTTTTTTTTTTTTGGGGCCATTCAATACATTTTAGACATTTTTTACTAAAATACAAATATAATAATAATAATAATAACAACATTTTCATAGATAATATAGTTCAAAACATTTACTAAAATTTTTTTTGGGGGCATTCAATACATTTTAGACATTTTTTACTAAAATACAAATATAATAATAATAATAACAACATTTTCATAGATAATATAGTTCAAAACATTTACTAAAATTTTTTTTGGAGGCATTCAATACATTTTAGACATTTTTTACTAAAATACAAATATAATAATAATAATAATAACAACATTTTCATAGATAATATAGTTCAAAACATTTACTAAAAATTTTTTTGGGGGCATTCAATACATTTTAGACATTTTTTACTAAAATACAAATATAATAATAATAATAATAACAACATTTTCATAGATAATATAGTTCAAAACATTTGCTAAAATTTTTTTGGGGGCATTCAATACATTTTAGACATTTTTTTATTAAAATACAAATAGAATAATAATAATAACAACATTTTTAGACATATTATTAAAAAACAAAAAATTTTTTTTTTTTTTTTCAAAATTTGGGGGGGGGGGGGGGAGGGGGCTCTAGCCCCCCCGGGCACCCCCCTGGCTCCGCCCCTGAACATAAATACATAATCATATAACTCAAGAAAATTCAAACATCGACTTCCTCTTTTACTCCTTACATTCGGCCAACACATAAGTCGTTAGGGGTTGGTCCGTTTCGTCTCATATCGCATATTAAAGCTCAAATAATCATAAAAAAAAAATCACATATAGACATGCTTGGCTCATAACTCATCTTATATACAAGATCTCATGTATGCACGCAAACTAAACTCGGAAAATTTTCACAAATCAACATCATTAACCAAATTAATCATGCTTTCTCTTTGCTAGTAGTCTAACTAACATATAAACATCATCAATTCAAGTATTTATCTCTTTAATAAAAAGTTCCCAATTATTAGCAAACTAAACTTAACCAATTTTAGGCATTCTTGACAATTAACCAAATTGATCCCTAATTATCATTTCTATCATGCTTAATAACAATTAAACTTAGCCAATTTAATCAATTAACACATAGATCACTGGTGGACGTCGCCAACCACCAAATAATTCCTGCGGAATTACCAAAATAAATTAGTACTAATGGTAAGCAGGGTCGATCCCACAGAGAGCAGTTAAAAACCATTCAATTCCCTAAATCTATAAAAACGGTGATGCCACCACGCTTTAACTTTGGAGAAAATATTAATTAACTAAGAAAACAAAATTAAATCAAATAAAATACTCTAGAAATAAATCAATAAAGAAGGTAATTCGGCTCAAATAAATCCACACTAAATTAATCTCTGATCCTCGATGCAATAATTAATTAATCCCTATTAACCAATTAGTTATAGGATACCGTGATATGCACTGACATACCCCAATTCCTACTTACTGTGTCGATAGACAGCTAGATACGCTAGTCTTGTCTATTTCCCTTATTAAAATATAACCTAGCTGGATACGCCAGTCTTAGATTTAATATTCTAATAGCATTAAGGTGAAGGAACCCAATTTATATCAATTATCCTAGATACGCTAGTAATAATTAATATACCAATTAATTCCTACTACGAACATGGTAGTTTTGCCACTAATCAGCCCTATTCCAACAATTACGGATTGGAGGTGCTAATTGACTATAATCCAATTAAACTTAAGTTGATCAGGCTTAAATAAAAGAGTTAATATATAAAAGTGTCCGCTTTCATATTGTAAAATTAAAATCTAGCCTATGAAATAAAAATATTAAAAAATGGCCAATTTTTGAGCAAAAAGTCTGAAATACCCCTCCCTTTAAAATATTAAAAAATGGCCAGTCAAAATACTCTCTCTCTAACGTGTTCTCTCTCTCTACGCTCTCCCACTTCTCTCGCTCTCTCTCTCCCTCCCTCCTTCTTTCTCTCCTTCGGCGAAGTGCCGCCGCCGCGGCCTCGGCGTATCCGCCCTAGCAGAACTGAAAACGACGCCGCCCATTCAGATTCAGGCGGCGCATAGGGCAGCGGCCTTGTGGTTGTCACCAGAGTTAGAGAGGGGTAGAGTTTCAGGTGGCGATAAGGCGGCGGCTTCACGCTGCTGTTCTGAGACGGAGGGAGCCGCGCACGCTTTCGAGAGATTCAAAGGCGTTCCTGGTGATATCCTCATTTTTCTCGACAGGAAAGTGAGATCTCTGCTGCGTGTTCTCATTTTTTCACTCGGTTGCGTTTTTTGCATGAGTGATTGGTTTAATTATTTTGCTGCAATTGAAATTAAATTGTAATTAGGGTTTTTTAATTTTGAATCGGTGTTAATCATCATTGTATAATTGGGAGAGATCATTGTGCAAGTGTTGTGAAAGATCATACCTCATAATCTGTTTCCCTAATTTGATTTATTACCTACTTCAGCAGCTGATTTGTTAAAGCGTTGATGGGATGCTATCTATATATTGTGTGTGCATTTTCTTTGGATTGTTTGCTTTAACTAAGCTACTACTTCAATCCGTTGTCTAAGTTGGCCTAGTTTTTTCATTTTGATAATGTGTAGGCAGATGAAGCAAGCTTGAAATTCGAAGAATGTGCCCCGCCTACTGCAAAGGGTGCGGCGATAAAGGCTCAGTCGATAGCAAATGAAGCCTCGCGAGTATTGCAAGAGCTCGTCGAGGAAGCTAAAGCAGAGGGTCCGATTGCAGCCATTTCCCACGCTGGTAGAATCTTAAAGGATGTTGCCGTAAGCGGGTTGGCCGTGGCGTGGTACAAGGCCTAACAGTACCCGGCCTTGCACGGGATGTTGGAGGAGATAGCTGTTCTGACAGCCACGCATTGGTCGGAGAAGTACAATAGTCTGGTTAAGGATCTGGTCGGGAAATTAATGTGATTCCATAGCTACTTTTCAGGGGAGATTGCAAAATGGAGTAGAAATTGCTGTAAAAAGGCTGGCTAGATCCTCTAACCAAGGGGTGGATGAGTTCATGAATGAGGTTGAGCTGATTTCACGGCTTCAGCACCGTAATCTTATCAGACTTCTTGGTTGCTGTGTGGAGTCTGAAGAAAAATTGCTTGTTTATGAATATATGCAAAATGGAAGCTTGGACGCTTATCTCTTTGGTTTGTCTTTGATGCTCAAGTTTCACTTGGATCATGCATATTCATGTATGTTATTGTAGAGCCTACTGCAAATATGTCGGTCATTTATAAATTTGTTAGGAGTTGTTTTATGATGGTTTGGGTAACCTGTACCTATCTCAGGTTCAGATAAACATAGCTTTCTTGATAACTTAACTCATACTCAGAAATTTACTTATGGTGGTTATGACTTGTATATTCGATTGGCATATTGAGATTTAGGTAATTCATCCCTTTATTTTCCATGGGAAATGGTGTAGATGAGAAATTTGACATGGGATATGCACTTTGTCCTTTTCAGCACTAGAATCTAAAGGTTGAAAATATGATTTGCACTCTCAGGAGTAGAAATACCAAAATCATGTAGCTAGCTAGAATAGATGTTGATCAGTCCATTTGTTGGCGAGTTTGATTATTTGCGGTCAATCCAATTCTTCTTTTTTAGAGAATTGATGAATTGTTTGATATGAGCTAAGCCTTCATCTTTTCTTTGTTAAGCTGCTTAACATTTCCTTTGGGTTCTTTTGCTTGAGTACATTCGTTAAGCTGGCTTCATGGTTATGATCCTTTGTTTTCAACTTCTTTTTCTGTGATAATTATGATTTGCTAATTCATGCAGATTGGTCAGTATAGAGCTTCTAAGGGCAGTGTTGTGACAGCTGAAGAAGTTGCTCCATATCTTGATGTGGAGACTACTGTAAAAATGCTACAATTTGAACTTCACTTGCATTGAGTTTGTTTAGGGGCCAAAAGTCTCGCTTTTGTTTTGTTGGATTTTGAGGAATGTAAAAGTGTTTTATTATTTATTAATTTTGTCGGCTAAAGACTAAAGTATGAAGCTTAATTGGCATGTTCTTGGACCTAAAATTTTGTATTCTGAAGCATATAATTTGGGTTCTTGAATTCACGATCAAATTTATGAATTCACAACTTTATGTTCTTGAATTCACAACTAGATTTGTGAATTCAGAGCTTATTTTTCTTGAATTCACGACCACATCTATGAATTCACAACTTAATATTCTCGAATTCACAACTTAATGTTTTTGAATTCACAACCAGCTCGATAAATTCACAATTTAATATTCTTGAATTCACAATCAGATTTATGAATTTACAACTAAAACTTGAATTCACTACTAAAATGAATTCTAGTTTTAGTTGTGAATTCAAACTTCAAAAACTCAAATTCACAACCAAAATAAATTCTGGTTGTGAATTCGACTGGTTGTGAATTCACAACCAGCTCGATGAATTCACAACTTAATGTTCTTGAATTCACAACCAACTCGATGAATTCACAACCAGATCTATGAATTCATAACTAAAACTAGAATTCACAGCCAAAATAAATTCTAGTTTTAATTGTGAATTCAAACTTTAAAAACCTCAAATTCACAACTACTTGAATTCACAACCAAAATAAATTCTAGTTGTGAATTAAATTCTGATTGTGAATTTTACTGGTTGTGAATTCCCAACCAAATAATTCTTGCTATGTATTAAATTTTGGTTGTAAATACACAACCAAAAAATTCTTGTTGTGAATTCGACTGTTTAGGGTTTAGGGTTTAGGTTTTAGGATTTAGGGTTTAGTTTTTAGGGTTTAGGGTTCAGTTCAGATCAGTTTCAGTTTCAGTTCAGTTGTGAATTCACAATCGTAACAATTCACAACTAGGGTTTAGGGTTTAGATTGGGTTTAGGGTTTAGGGTTTAGGTTTTAGGGTTTAGTTTTTAGGGTTTAGGGTTCAGTTCAGTTTCAGTTTCGGTTTCAGTTTCAGTTTCAGTTTCAGTTTCAATTCAGTTCAGTTCAGTTTCAGTTCAGTTGTGAATTCACAACTAGGGTTTAGGTTTAGGGTTTAGTGTTTCAGTTCAGTTCTGTTGTGAATTCACAATCGTAACAATTCACAACTAGGGTTTAGGTTTAGGGTTTAGGGTTTAGGTTTTAGAGTTTAGGGTTTAGTTTTTAGGGTTTAGGGTTCAGTTTAGTTCAGTTCAATTTCAGTTCAGTTCAGTTTCATTTTCAGTTTCAGTTTAGTTGTGAATTCACAACTAGGGTTTAGGGTCTAGTGTTTAGGGTTTCAGTTCAGTTGTGAATTTAATGTTTCAGTTCAATTCAGTTCAGTTTCAGTTAAGTTTCAGTTCAGTTCAGTTCAGTTGTGAATTTAGTGTTTCAGTTCAGTTGTGAATTCACAATCGTAACAATTCACAACTAGGGTTTAGGTTTAGGGTTTCAGTTTAGTTGTGAATTTAATGTTTCAGTTCAGCTTAGTTTCAGTTCAGTTCAGTTGTGAATTTAGTGTTTCAGTTCAGTTGTGAATTCACAATCGTAACAATTCACAACTAGGGTTTAGGGTTTCAGTTTAGTTGTGAATTTAATATTTCAGTTCAGTTTAGTTTCAGTTCAGTTCAGTTGTGAATTTAGTGTTTCAGTTCAGTTGTGAATTCACAATTAGATTTAAGAATTCACAACCAGGTCGATGAATTCACAACTTAATGTTCTTGAATTCACAACTAGGTCGATGAATTCACAACTTAATATTCTTGAATTTACAACCAAATCTATAAATTCACAATCAAAATAAATTACAGTTTTAATTGTGAATTCAAACTTTAAAAACTCAAATTCACAACCAAAATAAATTCTAGTTGTGAATTAAATTCAGGTTGTGAATTCGACTGATTGTGAATTCACAACCAACATAAATCTGGTTGTGAATTCGTTTGTTGTGAATTCACAACCAAAAAATTCTAGTTGTGAATTAAATTTTGGTTGTGAATTCGACTGGTTGTGAATTAAATTTTGGTTGTGAATTCACAACCAAAAAATTTTGGTTGTGAATTCACACTGGTTGTGAATTGCGGGATTTTTTAAAGGGGTGATGTAAAGTGGACATTTTTTTAATTTTTAATGTGGAAGGGTATTTTGGTAACAGTGGCCATTTTTTAATATTTTTATCTTAGTAGACAATTTTTAATTTTACAATATGAAAGTGGTCATTTTAAAAATCCACTCTAAATAAAATTGGAATTATCTTTAAACCTAGGAATTAATCGAAATTAATAGGAATCAATTTTAAAACCAATTAGGTCTCACAGATTATTAAATTAGAGTTTCATTATTCTCACCGAATTAAAAGCTTAGCTACTCATAATTAAATTAACAATAACTAAAGAATTAAAAGAAAACATAATAATAATAATCAAACACAAAATAAACAAATCGAAATTGCAAGAAATAAAATTGGAACGAAAATATAAATAGCTAGAATTAAAACTGATCACCAATCGAAATTGAAAGAAACCGTGCTACTGGTCGAACACTACAGCCGCAATCTTCTCCACAATTCAAAGGCTAGAAAAACAATAGTATAAACTAAATTGCATGGAATTTTGGAAAAACTCGTCTGTACTCATAAAAGCAAAGTGTATGAAAACTAAAACCAAAGTCAAACCTAATAATCTAAGTCCAAGTTTGCGGCTAGGTCTAATAAAAAATAAAGAATCCTTCTCCTAATCAAATACTATATGCGGCACTCCCAAAAACTAAGAGTCCCCTAGGAATTAAAACACTAGCAATCAACCTAAGTGGCCGAATACCCATAATCAACGTGGGTTCGGCCCTTTCAAAAAAACTAAAGCCCAAAAAAAAAGCTTAATTAAAAGAGTATTAGGCTTAAATAAATTACAAGATAATTATTTCCAAAGCCTAATCTCTAATTCTCTCCACAATTTCACCAATTCTTCATGCATTCTTGAAATTTCCACCATCTCTTCCATCCACGAGCCTCGACTCTCCTCCATGCAATTCCTACATCAAAAGTGCACACAACGGGTAATATCCGAGCATAAACAACATAAAAACGACACGGCAAAAGATAACTAATTCACACACATCAAACCTTCTCACACTTAAATCATACTTGCCCTCAAGTATGAAGTGAAGAAAATCTAAAGGTGGAAATAGCAATCTCAACACATCCTCCCCTTGACTCGACACTAACGACTCAACTAAAGAAAGAAAACTTAAAAGAAGAAAGACACGACAACACGACACAAGAACAACCAAGTATAACCAAATCATCTTTGCTCACAAACTTCCCTTATCAAGTAGAATCATGCCACTTCACAAAGTAATTCTCAACTGTCAATTAGCAACTATAATCATCAAAGTGGATCCTCATCATCAATTCAGTCATATTCATGGCAAAAATCAAATATATCTCACAGTTTTCACTCATTCACTCCCTACACTAACTCCGGACAGCCACTCATAAACATGCTTCACGCAGTCGCGATATAAAGTGGTTACTCTGTAACTCAAGAGGGTCTTTTCTCATTTGGCGTAATGGGGCTAGGGACCATTATTTGATTTTGGAAGGATCTAAACAGGGTACCTAGGCTTCAAGAAAAATCAAAACGAGATATCATGCATCTGAGGAAAACCAAAACGAACAAAAGAACATCACCCATCAACTGTATACTCTCAACTCACTTAGGTGCAATCTCTTTTTCTTTCTTTTTCTCTTTTTCTTTTTTTTTTTTTTTTTGGCACCTTTTTTCCTGAATTTTTGCACCAATTTTTCAGCACATATCAACGTACACAACAATCATAACCCATCAAGTATAGCTTCTGCCTTCGTTTGGTCAAACAGACCGTCTCTCCAGATTTTCAGAACAGAAATTCAGCACGTAGTTCCACATAGGCAGACTAAACATATGCACATATCTTCCTTTCCTCTAGAAATCAAACAGGATGAAAATTCAACTTTAAACATGCACAATAGGGCCAAAAGAAGGTCAAAACAGGCCTTGGCTAAATATTAAGTGACTCATATGAACAAAAATGGTCAAGGCTTCAAAATGGCTCACTAGGGGTTAATGTACGGGCTAGGCAATGAAACGCAGGCCAAAATTGGTTCACTCTAGTGCCCTCTATCATTTATTACACATGACACACATGATATCGCAACTTTATGAATAATTCTCTCAGAAAGAACAAAGTAGAGAATGCTCTACTGTTTTCAGGCTCAAATCTCATTTAGTGCGGGTTAAAAGTCATTCAATTATTGCCTTATTTCGTCATCCCAAATTTCATTCAACAATTCACCAAATTTCAGATCACAACTTACCACTTGACAGTTTATTAAATCACCAAGTTAATAACAAGACTCCACTAGGCAAGAAACGTTCATAATCATCAATAATCTAGCAATACTTGGCTTCAACAAAATACAAAACAAAGCAATACCCAACACTTAAGCAAAATAAACTGAAAAGACTCAACAACTGAAAAGACATACCCTCCTCACACTTAAGCTTTGCTTGCCCTCAAGCAAACAAAGAAAAAGCAGAAAGAAGGAGACAACAGATCACAAGGAACAAGGAAACAAGAACAAGAAAATAAGAACAAAAACAACTAACGAAACAACGAAGGGGAAGGATGTCACCGTGTACGTTGCCGCTGCAACTCTGCCCGAATCGTGGCACTCAAATCAGATATGCTCTGCTGGAGCGCGGCCACGTTCCCATCAATTTGAGCGAGCTGCTGCGTCACGTTGTCCCTGAACACCACAAACTCGGCCCGCAAGCCCTTCACCTCCTCTGTAAGAGTCTCCACCGTACCTGTACCTGTAGGGACATGAATGCTCGGGAGGTTCTCTCCCGGCTCAGAAAAATGAGGCTCGCCCTCAGGAGTAAGTGAAACAATACGAGCATCAAGTATGGTGGATAAGTCAAAGGAGGAAGGCTCCTTGCACAGAGACATGCACGATGGATGAACTGTCAAATCCATGTTACGACCGATGAAGACACCCAGAAAATGGCATAAAGTGAGGTGACGAGCAGGATGTGTGCGTATGTGATGAATTGCAAAAGCAATCCAATATGCTAAGTTTACTTTCACGCCCTCACTCATGCAACGCAAGAAAAACAAGTCAATGCTACTCAACTTTGACATAGTAGTGGACCGCCCCATCAAGTTGTAACAAATGAATAAATGACAGACACGCAAAGTGGGATGTACAATGTCAGATGTTGTGGACCTAGATGCATCGAAGGGCCTAGCACCTTCTCTAGCAAGTAAAGTCCAAGAGGATTCGGAGTTAAAAACATCGGACTCTGACGTCCCCATACCACATAAAGCCGTGCGAAAATCAACACCTAAGGCCTCCTCTAGACTACAGATCCCAAGTTTTACAGCCCATTCAGTTAAGGAAAATTCATGCATTATGTTACATAGTCTAAAAGATATGCACTTGGCATCAACATCTGTGGTATCCCTGAACTTGAAGGAAGTGAAAAACTCTAATGCTAACTCTTTGTAAACTGGAAAACGGGGAATATCCAACAGCCAAGACCACCCAATGCGTTCAAAATTATTCACTAAACGATGCTCAAAGTTCAAAGGGTGAAGAGAATCCAAGTTCAGCGTCTTACCTGTCGAGCACATCTTGATGCGTCGCGCCGTGACCATCTTCCTTTCTGCTTCAGTTGGGAAGTCGAGGATAACATCGACTTCGATTTCGTTGTGGATTTCAACGGGAAAAGAAAGGGGAGCGGCCACGTCTTCCCGCTGCACTGATGAAAGGTCGGAATCGACGACCGATTCGGCTATGGACTCTAGGCTCGCTGATGCTTCACAATCCGAATCGGGCTCACCCGATTCATCGGAGCTCGAGCTCTGTGCTAGGGCACGGCTGGGCCCTGCTCGTGCAGCAGACGGACGGCGCGCTGGTGCCCTTCTTCGTGGGCTGGGCTGTGTTGGCGACGCGGAAGCGGGCGCAGTTGACGATGAGGGGGCGGCAGCTAGGGCTTGGGCCACAGCGGTGGGCGGCAGCGCTGGCTCCGGTGGCTGTTCTGCAGCGGTGGTTGGAGATGGAGCAGCAGGCGTGGTTTGGGCTGCGGCGGTTGATGGCGGCACTGGTCCCGGCGGCTGATAACACTCATGTTTCCATAGTTTTTAATGTTCATATGATGTTAATTTTATAGGAAATTGAGTGTTGGATGATTGTTTTGTGCTTAAATTGTTTTATCTTGTGAAATATGTTACTTGGTCGTACTTTGATGATTTTTGCAGAAATATTGAGTTCGAATTTGGAAAACTTGTCTGAAATAAAAGTTGTAGATCATCTCGATATGAGTTCGTGAGCGCAAAGGGTTCGTAAATCCGAGTTCGGACGAGGAAGATATGGCCGAAACAAGAAAGTCGCGCGCAGCAGTGAATAGTGCCGGACGGGAATTTCCGAATTTTCGGGATTTTGCGGGATTTTCGGATTTTATCAGTATTTTCGAGCTCTGTACTGTATTTATCCCCTGTGCCTATAAATAGGTCATCTTTTGACCTATCTAGGGTTCCTTTTTCAGTCCTAAACTTTATTTTCTCAATTTCATAGCTTTAGAATTTATTGCTTTACAGTTTTTACTGCTTGGATTGGATTTCCACAAGATTGAAGATTCAAGCTGCTACATTCGTTCTTATTCAGTTTCTATATAATTCAGTTTTTTTCCAATTGCTTTCTTATTAATTATGTTTATGTTTTATTTTACAATGTCTGGCTAGTTCGTTAATATGAACCTAGGGTTTGTACATAGCTGGTTAATTATGTGTGTATGATTTATTGATATCAATTTGCCCTCCAACTTGTGATTCATGATTCCTGGTGCTTAATTTCTTGTGAATTATTTGGCCAATAATTTACATGTCTAGTTGTTCGATTTGAAGACTTGAATGCGATAATTGTTCAGCCGATTCAGGAATGCATGTTATAGTAGTAGTCTTGACACTTGAATGAGATAGGTGAAACTATAGGGAGCTATTCTTTGTGTACGCTTGAGAGTTAATTTATTCCTTGGAGTCTTGAATGTGAAGGGGGGTAAATTAATCTACTTTCATAGGTGTTCGTTAGAGAAGCTTGTGAATAGTTATGTGATCTCTCACCAGGGTTGGATTAAATTGGTAATTGAATCAATAGATTAAATGCATGTAATTAATTAGTAAAAGTACATCCCTAGGGTTAGAGTCTTTTATTATTTGAGTTTTTACCTTATTTTATTTGTTGTTATTTGAATTTAGTTCTAATCAAACCTTCCTACTCTCTGTTGCCTGTCTACTGTTATAGTCTGTTTAGGAGATAGCTAGAGTTATTTCGTTGTGTCAGTCCCTGAGGATACGATACTCGATTGCTTATTATTTGCTACAATTGCCTGTGTTAGTTGCAGTTTTTGTTGCTAAGAAATTAGTGATCAGCGGCAGGACCGCGGCATTGGCGAGGGCGCGCTCGGCGGCGGTTGGAAGGGGTGGCTGGGCTATTTTCGCAGGTCCTCTTTTCATTTTGGGCGCCATTCTGTCGATAGGGCGGTGGTGGTGGCCGAAAATGGAAGAGAGATGGTGCGGTGGTGCGTAAGTGGTGGTGGTGGTCGGAAATTTGGAGAAGGGAGTGGAGACTCGCGGTGAGAGTTGCAGTCGGAGGGGAAGTCGAAAAGGGAGGGAATTCGAATGGTGGGGGGGGATTGTGGCTTGGTGGGGAAGCTTTGACTAGAGTTAAAGGGCCCCAATTCTTGGAAATTGCAAATTGACCCCCATTTATCCTTATCTGCAAAAGAACCCCCATGTTAGATTTCCATAATTGCAACTTAGCCCCTGCTGAAAATATAGAGAATATGTCCAACACTTAGCAAAATTTTGCTCAATTCAACCACACATTCTATATATTTTTTCGATTTTTTTATATAAACTAAAACGTAAAGAAAAGAAATAACTTAAAGAAAATTAAACTCTTCCTAGAAAATTAAAGTATGCGAAAATTAAAAGAAAAGGAAAGCAAAACGGGAAATAAAAGGGAAAGAACGTCGGGTTGCCTCCCGATAAGCGCCATTATTTAACGTCGTCGGCTCGACTGCTCAAGTGCTCAAAAAGTGCCCGGAATCAACAGCGAAACTGACTCCGCTGGAACTAAAGAGGAGGCATCATAGAACGGCTTCAAATGTTGTCCATTTACGGTGAATGTCTTCGCCGTATCTAGGCTGCGTATCTCAAACGCCCCGTTTGGGCAGACAGACTGAATCACGAACGGACTAACCCATTTGGTCTTCAACTTTCCGGGCATTAAACGCAGCTTCGATTGGAATAAGAGTACCTTTTGCCCGACCTTCAAGGATTTCCCTCGCAGATTCTTGTCATGCCACATCTTAGTGCACTCTTTATACCACATGGCTGCATCATATGCTTCAAGACGAATTTCCTCCAATTCTTGAAGTTGAAACTTCCTTTCCTCCTCACACTTAGGCAACTGCTTATTCACTTCTTTCACGGCCCAATATGCGCGATGCTCTAACTCAACCGGCATGTGGCACATCTTCCCAAAGATTAGACGATAAGGTGACATACCTATTGGGGTTTTGTAGGCAGTTCTGTACGCCCAGAGTGCGTCATCTAGCCTCAAGCTCCAATTGTCGCAGCCCGATTTCCCGACACTAGTGATAGTGGGGTACGAGTATCGATACGACTATTTTAAAAGAATAAAAGATAAGAAGAATAGGTCGAACATCAAGCGGAAGCTCGTATGAAAAAGTGCTAAGGAAAACTCCATAAATCAACTCCAGGGGTATAAACGTCAACATCGTCATAACTTCGAAATTATCAGGAATTTCACGAACAAAAACAAAACGGCTATAGCTCATTTTTCATAAGGAATCATAATATTCAGAGTATCGCAGCAAAAGACGAGTCGATTATATGTATGAAGACATATAACCGCGAGTACATTGCTTGATTCAAAAGAAAACAAAGTATCTCATTCATCAAGACTTTATCGACAAAAAGGAAATACGATAAAGTAAATACATCTGCTAAACGAATCCCCACCAGCACCAGACCATTCTCGCTCCTTGCTTAGCCTGCACGTTTAGAAATACATGCAGGGCGTGAGTACATAATACTCAGTGGACATACGCCGAAAAACAATAAAAGCTGCTCTTAGAGCTATAGATTGAACTTGCCACCGTTTTAAGCAAATCACAGGGATTTTAGTATAAATAAACCTGTGAAAGCTGAATCTCAAACATAAGCATCATAATTAATCAAATGAACGATTGCGCAATCAAAATACTCAACATGTAAGTACCACATCTACAATTTATCACCAAAGGTACCGAGAAGTAGGCCTCCCTCTCGAGTACCGTGACCGGCCGACCCGAAGACGGCTCACAGTCACCTCTGTGCACAAAATCCCGCTTGAGGCAGGACCGAATTCGTCTCATCAGTAGAGGGTAACATACAAGCTCAACATCAAAAATTGGCAAGTCAAACAGTTCTCAAATATCATTTAACTCAATCATTTCATCATTAATAAATTTTCATTAAATTGGAATTGAACAGTTAAAACATATTATTCACTTCAATATCGTATAAGAGGCCTACGTCATGCAGGGGATCTCTATATACGTAATATAAAAATAATGCCCACCTGAAGTCCTTCGCTCAACTTTGAAAGAAAACAGGTGACTTACTTCTTTGTCTCTCTCGGGCCTTCATAGATCATCATCATCGTCATCGAAGGTTCATGTGATAAAACAAACCTTAGTCAGAAACTCAATTTCTAAATCCAATCTCATCACCACATATAACTTCTCACTCAACGTCTATTTACCCATTAAAACTCAATCCCTAGGTATACTCAACTTCTAAGGATTCATACGTCCTATTTTCGACTTAACTCTCAACTCGGCTCAAACTAATAGCAATCAAGCACATAAACAAGTATAAACACTTAAGCATATGAAAAACACACATAGACAAGTCAAAAACAAACTTCACTCTGCACTGACTCAACTTTAAAACCTCACCAGACTCTGTACAGAACTCTCCTAGGGTCGTAACATATACCAAACGAAACCTCTTTGAGTCTAGTTTCATTTAAAAAAAAGTAGGATCAAAACCTCCAAGTATTTTAGGAGATATGACTATTTTACTACAGTCTACCATATTCGGCAGTTTTTAGCAACCGAAAAGTTTGATTTTTGAAAAATAGTAAACGTTGTCAAAAAGGTCTAAAATTTGGTGGGTACTTCTCTAAGACACTCAGGTCTCAACCACAAAAATATGGGTTCCAGAATGCTAAGGAAAGCTACTGGAAACGATGACTCTATTGGCTACTCACCGAACAATTCGGCAGAACGTAGCAGTTTTTGTTTTACATTTTATAAAAATAGCAAACGAAGTCCAAATGACTTGAAATTTTACCGGTATTCTCCAGACTCTCCAATATACTTACCATAAAATTTTCATGGTGTTTGGGTATCAAAAACCCCTCGAAAACAGTGAGTCAGTGCGTCGTGAAAAACGACTCCGAAATCATACACACAAGCAAACATGCTCAACTCAACATTCCTTCAAAGCAAACTCATCAAAGCTCATTTTAAGCACTTATAGCACTCAAAAACATTCAAGTACAACATAATACTCATAATACTCAATCTCGACTCTTTTCTTTCATCATAAACTCACATCTCAAGTAAAACGTTTCAACGAACGCATCAATTCAATTCTCTTTTCATTCTCATACACAAAATTACTCAAACACTCATGTATGACCTCTTACATCACATAACTCAAAAAATCACATAAACTAACTCAAGTCAAAATTTTATTTAGCCTACAATAGACTTAATCAAATATACAAAGACACTACTATCATGCTTAAAAACATATATCTTAAGCAAAATCACTTAAATAACACATAGACCAAAAAGTCCTAATTTTTACTAAACTAAACTCTTTGAAAATTTATAAACACATATGAATCTTTAATCTATTCATAGATCTTTCTTTTTTTTTAACCAATTAATCACACATAAAAACCATCAATTTACATATAAGGGCATATATACACATATCCCTATTTTTAGCAAACTAACTCACATCAAAATCATCAATTGACCTCTTATACTCAAATTACTCCATCAATCATCATCATATACATCTCATGGACTCAATTACATCATCAATTCATCACTTAACTCATTGACTCAAAAGTTTCCATTTTTGGGTAAACTAACTCCCATCAAAGTTTGAATCTCAAAGCATAGCTTTTCAAAACACACATCAAACATCACCAAACATATCATAGATCACTTTTCTCACCCCAATTCAAGGAAAGAAGAAGAATTTTTTTTTTTTGAAGGGTAAGATACCCATTTTTTCGAAAATTATGAAGAATAAGAGAGGGGGTGATTTCTTGCTTCAATCCTTCAAATATACTCATATATAACATCATACAAGTTTAATCTATGAATTTAAAGCTCACTTACCCAAACTTACACCAAATATCAAACTTTCTCTCTCTAACTTTGAAGATCAAACTCCAAAGATCTTCTTGAATTCAAGGAGGTGGAAGTGTTTAGTGTAAGATTTAGAGGGTGATTTGTGATTTTGGTGTGATTTTGTGAAGCTCCCAAGGTCTCGTTAATGGTTGTCAATGGTGGAAATGTGAGAGAGAGGAGAGAGAGGTGGTGGTCGAAAGTTTGGAGTGAAGGAGAGAGAGAATTTCCCTAGCAAGATATGAATTGATCTTGGAAATCTTAGGATAGATTTGTGATCTTTAAAGAGGATTTGATAATCTTGAGAATATTTGGAAAGATTTGAAAATCTTTAAAGAATATTGGCAATTAATGCCTTGCTCTCTCTCTCTAATCTCTACACTCTCAATCTCTACTCTCTCAATCTCTACACTTGGCAATATATGGTGTTTAGTCATATGGTAGGGAAATTAAAGAAAAATGTGAGAAGGGTGATCAATTAATAATCACAATAATTATGGAAGTGTCACTCATTAATAAAATACCATAGCACAATTATTCATGTGACCAAAATAAAATAATTATAGCACTAATATTAGTGCACTCACTCAATTATAATATTCCTCATCATAGGGAAAATAATTTAAAAAAAATATTATGCTTGGAAAAAATTTCCATAAACCGGCATCATTCGATTTCTTGGTAAAAATAAACCGCACTTGCTTTGGAAACTTAATCAAAATTTCAAGTGCTAAAGTCTCAAATAAAAATCATAATAACTTGGTCATAATGACACACGTCACAGAAATCACATAATCAATTAGTCACGTAGATTCACATAATGTCACATCAAAGCAGTCGGCAAATACAAACAAACTAGACATCTCTCGGGCCGACTCTTGTCATCAAGGTTCTCACTCTTTCTTCCTCGATTCTATGTCAACTCATTATTCCTATTTTCTTAATAGGTCAGTCAATCTCTGATAACTCGGTATCTGGTAAATCTATTCCCGATAGTCGGAAATAAAATAAAATCTCAACTCAATTCAATCAGCATCTCTATCTCAACTCATTTCTCGTATCTCATCACTCTAACTCTATCATAAGTTCAGTCACTCGTATCTCTATTTAAAAGACAAACTGTCTTATCTGGTCATAAAAAAAAAAGTAGTCTCGCATCTCGACATCTCAGTACTCTCTATAGTGTTAAGACACTATCTCACAATATAGGGAAAAGTACGGGGTGTTACATCCTACCCCCCTTAAAAAAAAATTTCGTCCCGAAATTTGAGTTAATCACCTTCAGGAAAAAGCTCTGGGTACTTCTCTTTCATCTTCTCTTCAAGTTCCCATGTTGATTCTTTTTTACCGTGATGTCTCCATTGGATTTTCACCAAAGAAATCGACTTGTTCCTCAATTGTTGGATCTTCCGGTCCGGAATAATATCAGGTCTCTCCCCGTAGCTCCAATCTGGTTCCAAGGACACTTATTCTTGAGGGATGACGTGTTTTGGATCAAACACGTACTTTCTCAATTGAGAAACATGGAAAACGTCATGGACGTTCGCGAAGCTCGAAGGCAATGCTAGTTTATAGGCTACAGGGCCTACCTTCTCTAATATATCATAAGGTCCTATATATCTCGGTTTGAGTTTTCCTTTAACTCGAAAATGACACACTCCCCGTAATGGGGAAAACTTACAGAAAACGTTGTTTCCAACGTCAAAAGAATCTTCCCATATGTAAAAGTTTTTGGAGTTGCAGCTTTAACTCTTGCAACTCTGCAGGGGCCATTCTATATGGTACTTTCGACGTCGGTGCGGTACGGGGTTCAAGGTCAATCGTAAACTCAAGTTGTCGATCTGGTGGTAATCCCGGTAAAGTTTCAGGAAAAACATCTTTATACTCTCGCACGACTGGCACGTCATCTACGTTTGCCTTGGATTCCTCTCTCTGGTTCAGATATACAACGTACGCGGTTGTATCTTTTCTCCGCAAGAGCTTTCTTGCTTGCAGTGCCGAGATGATCGGTTTCTTCTTCCATTTTCCCTCAATATCAATGAAGGAAGTAGGTTCTTGGCCAGGTGGCTGAAAAGATATCTGTCTCTCCTTGCATTGTATCTTCGCATGGTTCTACTCTAACCAATCCATTCCCAAAATTACATCCAAGTGCCACATAGGCATCAATCTTAGGTTTCTATCCTCGAGTTTAATCGATTCTAACTTAAATTCTAAGTTGGGGCACACGTGCGAAACCGTAGTAGTTCTGCCTATGGGTGTGGTTACTCTTAGACGTTGCGGAGCAGGCTCTATATTCAATTCTAAGGTATCGACATATTTATGAGAGATAAAAGGAAACGATGCTCTAGTGTCGAACAAGATTACTATAGGTACGCCTTATAACTCGCATATACGTATCAAATTTCCTCGATTCTTGTCCGGTGCTTTTTGCTCAAGCGCGAACAGTCTCTGGTGATGGGGTTAATTCATCTACGGGGCTGGTGGTTGCCTTCTTGACTGACGTGGTCGATAGGCTGGCTGTTGTCACTGTGGTAGAGGTAGCGGTAGAGTTCCCTCCATTGCTTTGAGTTGCGGCCGAAACTGACTCGGTTGTCTTCCGCTTCCACTTTGCTGACGATTCGAATAGTGTCCAACCCTTCCGCAGGTGTAGCAGGTATACTGTCTCATTTTACACTCTCTCTAACGTAGTTTATTGCTCTTTGGGCAAGGCGATATCCCTCGTGGTCTTTGTAAAACTGCTGCTGGGGCAGCTGGGCCAACATAAGGCCGTTTGCTTCAGTTCTGATATTGCGGTGGCGCATTCTTATTCTGCCACGGCTTCTTGGGACCTTGACTTCGGTCGTCCCATTTTCTCTTTCCTTCTTGCCCTCGTCCAGAAAAAGGTGGATTTCACATTTTAGTGCTCTAATTCGATTGGGGTGCTGAAGCTTGAATCGCTTTCTCTGCTGCATTGTTAGTTTCATATCTAGCGCTCTATTTAATGCTTCAGTACACATAAACGTACTCTGACTCGTTAAATCGACTCGAATCTCTTGTCTCAAACCTGATCGAAACTATTCTGACATCTTCTCGTTCAACTCTTCTCGACATGTGGCATACCGAACCAAGTCGCGAAATTGACGTTCGTATGCAGCTACGGTTTTATTGTCTTATCTCATATCATCAACTCTATTTCTTTCTTCAATCGGTTTCTCTTTCTCGATATAAGTCTAAGGGAACATATAACAACCTTAGAACTAATTCTCATAACTCACATATCATAAAACTCTTACTCAACATCATACTATTTTCTCAATTCTCATAACTCATCGTCAAAGACATATCTCATGTCTATCATCGCAACATCAGCTCAAAACTCTACTCGAGCATATAGACTCTCTGGTCATCGTCATATAGACATATAAGAAAATTTTCTCTTTCGAGAACTCTTACTAATTGCGGGGCATAACGAAAATAAAACATCCTCTAATACTACGACGATGCTACATCTATACTAGTCGTCATCTCAGTCTGCTATCGTGGAATACATTATCTGCTCTAACCTGTCATCTCGATCTCCTTGAATCTGCGCCTATTCTGGCTTAGCATCACTTCTTCTCATCCTCGAAATGGTTAGCTTTTTGCATACTTGGCTAATATAAGAAAATCCATAATCGAAAAGTTATGCTCGTCCCGTAATAATATATTCTACGACTGTTCCCATAAATCGTGTTTCTTCCAAACACTCTTCTTGTTATACCATCCTAGTTACCTAGACATTCCTAACTCTTGTCGGATGCGGTAGGGAAATAGGATGTGATGAATAAAAATGTCTGATCTTGAACAAGACGAGCTCAAGTTATGGAATGATTCCATAATAGCCAGTGCTATCTCAAGGATAATGAAGAAGTTACAATCAAAGGAAGATCAAAAGCTAGAACATAAACTAGAATTAAAAAAACTGAGATATGATATGATGGAAGTAAATCAATACTGGAGGTAGAAACAATCCACTAAGTGGAAAATGAATAAATTGTCCACTGTTAAAGCAAGGGGTAAGGATTTCCAACACAAACGGCTCAGGCTCAAACACAGTGGATCTTGGAAAAATTTCTCAATAGCAATTAATTCATCTCCTGTTGGAGTTCAAATGGATGCAGAAAAATTTAAATACGACCAAGCGGGATAGGGACTTAATAAGTCTACTCTCATGACTACTCTAGCGATGATACGCGCGGTCCCGGTGAAAGTACCTCTATTTCAAAGTACAATTGGTCAATAACATCTATGCATCCCATGAAGTCTCCATAATACGTTCGTCCTATTGGGGTCGTGTCTATAAATCGCGATGAAATCTCTAACTCTCGTCGTATTATCTCAACTATTTGTCTCTCTGCTCCTCTTCTTCATCTTCTTCTCGATTTATGTTCCTTCCGTTCCCTCTTCTTCTCGGAGGTATACTATAAGGAAAAAGAATCATATAACTATAAGCTTCGAAACTAATCGTTCATCATTACTAAATGCAATTTCTCTTTTTCTCACTTCACTTCTATATCTCATGTGCGATCTCAAAATTTTCAAGATTCTCGTCTACTCTATTTTTCGTCTATCATCGTTCGTAATTCTCATCAACCTCTATTTCTCATTTATCATCAAGCATCAACATCATCATTCTCAAAGATCTGATAAAGGTAGTGGAACTCACTAATCATCTACATCTCTGTATATATATATATATATAAGGAAAATTGCCTCTCTCTCGAGGTCTTTTACCAAAAGTAGGATCCTATGTACAAAGGTCCTAACACTAAAATGATGCTCTAGCTATACGAGCATCATAAGTACTAAGCGTCTATAGATATACACTATCTACTAATACGCACTATACTATGATTCTCTACCTATATATATATATATATATATATATATATATATATATATATATATATATAAATCAACTATGCATGTATACATATGTACGCGCCTACGAGATAAACGTGGTCACTATCCATCATCTCCCAAAGTCCTGCTCGTCGCATCATCGACCTCCATATCCTCGCTCGGCTCCGTCTCTTCGCTCGGCTCTGCCTCCTGACTCTCGTACTCGTCGATCGATCGGTAGACGCTATCGTCGCTCGGCTCATCCTCGACATCGGTGTCCACCATCGGACCATAAACCGGCACCTCGGGAACAGATACCCATGTCTCGACTTCATCGGTAGTAGTATGACGCTGCAGTCGCTGGGTCCGTCCATAGCCGACAGTCATCTCCAGAGTCTCCTCATCGGGGTCCTCCTCGTCGCTGTCGAGCTGGGCTGGCCGAGATCCTCCCTCCTGGGCATCTCGGGACGGTGGGTAGAAAATTGGATGCATAAATAACTGAAACTCCAACGTTCCCGGCTCCGGTAAGGGAACGACCCTCGGATAAGGATCATAGGGCACTCGCTCAATCTGAGGCTCAGATGAAACTGGAATCGGATCAGCTGGGGGTGGAGGTGCAATCGGAAACAGCTCCTCGGGAAGTGGGGGCACAACAACTGCCTCATATCAGAATCCATCACCTCAAACATTTCCGCCATCAAAACAATACACAACTCATTAGTGAATCAAACTCAACTCTCAACAGGAAAGCAACAAGAAACAACATCAACCTCTTACCTCGTTAAGCCGGAGGAGATGGGGTGCTGGGGTTTCATTTCGAACTAACTTTCAAACTAGCCTAAGAATTCAAATTAGACTAGTACTCAATTTTAAAAGAGTAGAAGCAATCAAAGGTTCAACTCAGTCAAGCAATAGACTCAGAGCAGATGACCTGCTCTGATACCACCCTGTCGCAGCCCGATTTCCCGACACTAGTGATAGTGGGGTACGAGTATCGATACGACTATTTTAAAAGAATAAAAGATAAGAAGAATAGGTCAAACATCAAGCGGAAGCTCGTATGAAAAAGTGCTAAGGAAAACTCCATAAATCAACTCCAGGGGTATAAACGTCAACATCGTCATAACTTCGAAATTATCAGGAATTTCACGAACAAAAACAAAACGGCTATAGCTCATTTTTCATAAGGAATCATAATATTCAGAGTATCGCAGCAAAAGACGAGTCGATTATATGTATGAAGACATATAACCGCGAGTACATTGCTTGATTCAAAAGAAAACAAAGTATCTCATTCATCAAGACTTTATCGACAAAAAGGAAATACGATAAAGTAAATACATCTGCTAAACGAATCCCCACCAGCACCAGACCATTCTCGCTCCTTGCTTAGCCTGCACGTTTAGAAATACATGCAGGGCGTGAGTACATAATACTCAGTGGACATACGCCGAAAAACAATAAAAGCTGCTCTTAGAGCTATAGATTGAACTTGCCACCGTTTTAAGCAAATCACAGGGATTTTAGTATAAATAAACCTGTGAAAGCTGAATCTCAAACATAAGCATCATAATTAATCAAATGAACGATTGCGCAATCAAAATACTCAACATGTAAGTACCTGATAACACTCATATTTCCATGGTTTTTAATGTTCATATGATGTCATTTTTATAGGGAATTGAGTGTTGGATAGTTGTTTTGTGCTTAATTTGCTTTATCTTGTGAAACATGATTCTTACTCGAACTTTGAAGGAATTTTCAGATTTATTGAGTTCGAATTTGGAACAATGTTCTGAAATAGAAGTTGTAGATCGTCTCGATACGAGTTCGTGAGCGCAAACGGATCATAAATCGGAGTTCGGACGAGAAAGTTATGGTTGAAACAAAAACGTCGCGCGCAGCAGTCAAAATTCGGCGACCCAGACGGCGACCGCCGGCCAGGTCGCCGAATTCCCTGTTTCAATTTTGGCCTCCGGTGGAAAATTCGGCGATCGCCGAATCTTAGAGCAAAATGGCCATTTTTCGGCGACCCAGACGGCGATCGCCGGCCAGGTCGCCGAATTCCCTGTTTCAATTTTGGCCTCCGGTGGAAAATTCGGCGATCGCCGAATCTTAGAGCAAAATGGCCATTTTTCGGCGACCCAGACGGCGATCGCCGAACGGGTCGCCGTTTTTAGGCGTGTTTCCGTTTCCTTCCGCGTTTTTACGATTTTTCAAGTTATTTTCGAGCTCAAACTCTGTATTTTACCCTGATACTATAAATAGGTCCTCTTTTGACCTATCTAGGGTTCCCAGCTTTAGTTTTTCAGTTCCAAACATTTATTTTACAGTTTTATAGCTTTAGAATATTTTAGCTTTCCAGTTTTAAAGGCTTGGATCAAGATTGAAGATTCAAGTCGCTACGATCGTTTTTAATTCAATTTTTATTTAATTCAGTTTTTATTATTGCTTTCTTTTTAATTATGTTTAAGTTTTATTTTGCTATGTTTGGCTAATTTCCTTTAGCTGATTCTAGGGTTTGTAAATAGTTGATTGAATTTATGTGATTTATTTGTTAATACCTTTGTGCCTTCCAGTTTATGATTCATGATTCCTGGTGCTTAATTTCTTGTGAATTATTTGGCCAATAATTTACATGTCTAGCTGTTCAGTTTGAGTCTTGAATGCGATAATTGTTCAGCCGATTCAGGAATGCATGATATAGTGTTAGCCTTGAGTCTTGAATGCGATAGGTGAAGCTATAGGGAGCTATTCTTTGTGTACGCTTGGGAGTTAATTTATTCCTTGGAGTCTTGAATGTGAAGGGGGGTAAATTAATCTACTTTCATAGGTGTTCGTTAGAGAAGCTTGTGAATAGTTGTGTGATCTCTCATCATAGCTGGATTAAACTGGTACATAGGATTAATAGATTTATTGCATAGATTTAGTTAATGAATTTACTGCCCTAGGATCAGTTGTCTTTCATATTTGAATTCGTCTACATACTTTTATTTATCGTTAATTGCGTTTTAGTTTAAGTAAATCAATCTCTACTTTCGTTTGCCTGTCTACTGTTTTAGTCTGTTTAGGAGATAGCTAGAGTAGTTTCGTTGTGTCAGTCCCTGTGGATACGATACTTGGCTTGCTATTTCTATGCTATAATCGCACTGTTTAGTTGCAGTTTTTGTTGCTATAAAAATAGTGATCAACTTTTTGGCGCCGTTGCCGGGGACTGTTAAGAAGTTACTTTAATATTTCCGATAGGACTTAGTAGTACTTCAGGCTTTTACTGTTTCTTTTTATTTTTATTTTTCTAATACTCGTTTTTTTTTCAGGCACTACATACGATGGCTACTGATGAACAAATTCGTGCTCTACAGGAGCAGCTGCAACAGCTGTTGGACGCTCAAGCTGCTAAAGAAGCTCAGAATAAGCCTCCGATTAATGAGGCATTCATACCGCAGTATGTGTACCAGGAGCCCCCACGAGTGAACGTAAACAACTTTGAGCTGAAAACGGGTTTGATCACGATGGTCCAACAGAGCCAATATGGTGGACAAGCAATCGAAGACCCTAATGCGCACCTGGCGCATTTCCTGGAGCTGTGTAGCACGGTGAAGATGAATGGTGTCCCTGATGACATTATCCGTCTTCGTCTTTTTCCCTTCTCACTGCGGGATAAGGCGAAGTCGTGGTATCATACGCTGCAGCTGGGAGAGAATATCGTGTGGGAGGACTTAGCTCATGCGTTCCTACGCAAGTTTCATCCGCCTGGCCTTACGTTGAAATTGAAGATGGACATCGTGCAGTTTCAACAGTACGAGGGAGAGAAGCTAGCGGAGACTTGGGAGCGGTATCAGGAGAAGCTCAGAAAGTGCCCAGGTCATGGATTTGATGAAGGCACGCTAGTGATAATGTTCTACAATGCCTGCGGGGAGCGTACAAGGATGCACATGGATACAGCTGCAGGTGGCTCTCTACTTCAGAAAAGCAGTTCTGAAGCATGGAGCATCATTGATAGTATGGCTTCTACGAGCTACCAATGGCCATCTGAGCGAATACAATTGAAGAAGGTTGCAGCTGCATCCAGTTCTGATCCTATGGCAGCAATGGTTACTCAACAGGCAGCAATGGTTACTCAACTGGCAGAGCTGACTACAAAAATTGGTGAGTTGAATGTTGGACGTCCTAAGCAAGCTGTGACAGACCCGTCAGGCATGGAAAACGTCAATTATATCAATGATAGAAATTATGGGAATTTTCAGCAAGGACAACCAGGAATGTATGGCAGAGGTCCACAATTTCTGCAGGGTCAGCAGCAGTTCCAGCCAGGAGCACGCCCGCATCCTAACCTTTCTTACGGAAATCCGAACAATGCTTTGCAGCCTCCACCTGGATTTACTGTGTCTAGCGGAGGAGTTATAAATGAGCCGAAGAAGGTATCAGTGGAGGATATGCTGCAGCAGGTTTTAACAGAGGTGTCGAGCATGAAGACAACTGTTAATTCAAGGATGACTAATTTGGAGTCTCAAGTGGGTAATATTGGGAGTAATTTTTCAGCACTTTCTAAGCAAGTGCAGATGTTGGAGACTCAAGTTGGTCAGATGGCCGACCAAGCAGCTGCGCAGCACAAGCCGGGCCAATTCCCAAGCAACAATACTGTCAATCCTAAGGGCCAATGCAATGCTATTTTCGATGGCACTTTGTCTACAAAAGAGAAGAGGATGAGCAAGGAGCATGAATCTCTGATTGAGGAACCATACAAGGCTCCTATTCCACTTAGGGAGTACATCCCAAAAGCTCCATTCCCTCGTAGGCTGATGAAGAGGGAGGTGCTCGAAGAGCAATGTGCTGTGAAGCCGAGTAAAAAGGTGGATGCCAAGGAAGTCAAGCTGGAGGTCCCCCATTGCAAGAATGAGAAAAAGATTGTCAATCTCGAGGAGACAGAGCATAGACGTACAGTGGATGAGCTAGAGAGACTACTTGAAGAATCGGACCGGCGTGCACAGCCTCAAAGTCTCTCAAAATTGCAGGATCCCGAGGATAAAGAAGAAAAGGCAATTGTTCACACCAAGAAGATGGGGGATGAGGATAAGAAAATCTCGCAGGCGAAAGCTGTGTGCACTGAGCTGCCAATGAAGCTACTTTCGAAGAAGAAAGATCCGGGTAGCTTCACCATTGAGTGCGAGATTGGAGGAGAGCTCTTTCCCGAGGCCCTTTGTGATTTAGGGGCTAGTGTCAATGTGATGCCCATCTCTGTTTTCAAGCGGTTGGGAATTGGAGATCTCAAGCCGACCTCGATGGAGATTCAGATGGCGGATAGATCAAGAGTGAAGCCGAGAGGAAAGCTTGAAGACATCTTTGTGAAGGTTGACAAGCTCGTCTTCCCTACGGATTTCTTGGTCCTCGATATTCCTGAAGATGCAAATCCGCCGTTGATTCTTGGTCGATCATTCTTAGCTACGGGGCGAGCTATGATAGATGTGCCGAATGGAAGCGTTATCTTTCACGCAGCTGATGCACATGAGTCCTCTGTCTCTGTTAGTGTTAGGCGATCTGTCACGCCTGCTGCGTTTGATGTTCATTGAGACCATGAGGTATTGTCGAGCTCTAGACGTTAAATTAAGCACTTGTTGGGAGGTAACCCAACTGTTTTTCTTTGTTTTGTTTTTCGTTGTTTTAGTTTTGTTTTGTTTCTTTTTGTTTCGTTGTTTTGTTTGGGGTTTTTAGTGCAGTGTTGAGCTTGGAAGATGCGGGAACTCACGCCTTGTCCATATCACCACCATGGAGCATGTTTTTCTGTGAGTAGTGACACACATATCATCATCCCTCCAAACTTATTTTCGAACTTATGTTCTGTAATAAGTTTGGGGGAGGGGGGGTGAGAGTAGATATGTGTATCACTTTTATCTTTTTGTTGGCTTTATTGTTTTATCCTGCTTGGTTGGTGGTGTGTGATTGTTTTTGAGTTGAGTTTTGCTCCATTAGATTTTTAGTGAGATGCCAATGATGATTTCTGTGAAAAAAATTGGAATGTGATTTAAATTGATGATTTAAGCATAATTGGAACTAATTTGCATAATTCTAGAGTGATTTTAACCTTGACTTTTAGACGTTGAATAAACCTGTGAGATTTTGAGCCATAACTGTTTATCATACACAGTTTATTCTTTGTTGTGAGTTTTGTCATGCATGTGGTGATCTTCTAGAACTTGCCATGGTTTCTGTGTCGAGGTTGCTGTTGTGCACAAGATTAGGAGATGATTTTAGGCCATCTTTTGTTAGCCACATTATTTTCCCAAACACTGTCCTTGAAAAAATTATCCTTTGTTATCCACTTTGAGCCTATTTAGCTTTTATTCTTTAGCCGGATGATAGGGGGTGATGAAGTATATGGGGAATCTTAGTGTGGTGAATATTCATAGTGGGTTGTGAAAAAGAAGGGATGATTTTGTGTTACTATTTACTCTTATAAGCTCTAGAAAAGAAAAAGAAAAGAAAAGAAAAAAAAAATTGATGAGAAAAGAAAAGGAAAAAAGTGTGAAGTCGAGTGTATATTGAGAATTTTGTTAGAAAATCGACTTTGTGTGTTGGAAATAAATAGAGAGCATAAAAGAGTGTTTAGTTATGTTTTGTGATGATTAAATCCCTTGAGTTGTGTTGATTATGGTGATATAGTTGGGTGGAAGACGGAATTTATTCCATGCTTGATTAGTGAAGTCATAAGGTTGGTGTTCTTGATATATTTGAGTCACTTAGCCTATATTTCCCTACCTTAACCAATGTCCCTACATTATAACCCGAAGAAAAAGACCTATTTGATCTTAGTCTTGGCACACTTTTAGCGATGGAGATTGTAGACGATTGGCAAGCTTATGGTAAGTGATCTATATTGCATTGAATTCGATGAGAGCATACACGTCCTA
Source organism: Salvia miltiorrhiza (assembly GCF_028751815.1). NCBI lineage: Eukaryota > Viridiplantae > Streptophyta > Magnoliopsida > Lamiales > Lamiaceae > Salvia > Salvia miltiorrhiza. The sequence goes on along the minus strand of NC_080393.1, from coordinate 39,874,658 downwards.
TATATTCCATCAAATTGAGAGTTGAGTGATACACATACCTTGTGAGATTCAATTGTTTGGAATGTCAAGGTTGATTTTGCTATAGGTTGTGTTTATTGGTGAATTTGTGCTTGATTATTAAGGATTTGACAATTCTATCATTCTTTATTTTTCGGAGGCATTGATGAACTAGATTTCTTACCCATTCGTGTTATTGATTGTGTTCTTCCCATTATTCGAGGACGAACAATGGCTTAAGTTTGGGGGAGTTGATAACACTCATATTTCCATGGTTTTTAATGTTCATATGATGTCATTTTTATAGGGAATTGAGTGTTGGATAGTTGTTTTGTGCTTAATTTGCTTTATCTTGTGAAACATGATTCTTACTCGAACTTTGAAGGAATTTTCAGATTTATTGAGTTCGAATTTGGAACAATGTTCTGAAATAGAAGTTGTAGATCGTCTCGATACGAGTTCGTGAGCGCAAACGGATCATAAATCGGAGTTCGGACGAGAAAGTTATGGTTGAAACAAAAACGTCGCGCGCAGCAGTCACAATTCGGCGACCCAGACGGCGACCGCCGGCCAGGTCGCCGAATTCCCTGTTTCAATTTTGGCCTCCGGTGGAAAATTCGGCGATCGCCGAATCTTAGAGCAAAATGGCCATTTTTCGGCGACCCAGACGGCGATCGCCGAACGGGTCGCCGTTTTTAGGCGTGTTTCCGTTTCCTTCCGCGTTTTTACGATTTTTCAAGTTATTTTCGAGCTCAAACTCTGTATTTTACCCTGATACTATAAATAGGTCCTCTTTTGACCTATCTAGGGTTCCCAGCTTTAGTTTTTCAGTTCCAAACATTTATTTTACAGTTTTATAGCTTTAGAATATTTTAGCTTTCCAGTTTTAAAGGCTTGGATCAAGATTGAAGATTCAAGTCGCTACAATCGTTTTTAATTCAATTTTTATTTAATTCAGTTTTTATTATTGCTTTCTTTTTAATTATGTTTAAGTTTTATTTTGCTATGTTTGGCTAATTTCCTTTAGCTGATTCTAGGGTTTGTAAATAGTTGATTGAATTTATGTGATTTATTTGTTAATACCTTTGTGCCTTCCAGTTTATGATTCATGATTCCTGGTGCTTAATTTCTTGTGAATTATTTGGCCAATAATTTACATGTCTAGCTGTTCAGTTTGAGTCTTGAATGCGATAATTGTTCAGCCGATTCAGGAATGCATGATATAGTGTTAGCCTTGAGTCTTGAATGCGATAGGTGAAGCTATAGGGAGCTATTCTTTGTGTACGCTTGGGAGTTAATTTATTCCTTGGAGTCTTGAATGTGAAGGGGGGTAAATTAATCTACTTTCATAGGTGTTCGTTAGAGAAGCTTGTGAATAGTTGTGTGATCTCTCATCATAGCTGGATTAAACTGGTACATAGGATTAATAGATTTATTGCATAGATTTAGTTAATGAATTTACTGCCCTAGGATCAGTTGTCTTTCATATTTGAATTCGTCTACATACTTTTATTTATCGTTAATTGCGTTTTAGTTTAAGTAAATCAATCTCTACTTTCGTTTGCCTGTCTACTGTTTTAGTCTGTTTAGGAGATAGCTAGAGTAGTTTCGTTGTGTCAGTCCCTGTGGATACGATACTTGGTTACCAGTTTGTGCTACAATTGCACCGTGTTAGTTGCGGTAATTTGTTGCTAATAATTTAGTGATCAGTACCACATCTACAATTTATCACCAAAGGTACCGAGAAGTAGGCCTCCCTCTCGAGTACCGTGACCGGCCGACCCGAAGACGGCTCACAGTCACCTCTGTGCACAAAATCCCGCTTGAGGCAGGACCGAATTCGTCTCATCAGTAGAGGGTAACATACAAGCTCAACATCAAAAATTGGCAAGTCAAACAGTTCTCAAATATCATTTAACTCAATCATTTCATCATTAATAAATTTTCATTAAATTGGAATTGAACAGTTAAAACATATTATTCACTTCAATATCGTATAAGAGGCCTACGTCATGCAGGGGATCTCTATATACGTAATATAAAAATAATGCCCACCTGAAGTCCTTCGCTCAACTTTGAAAGAAAACAGGTGACTTACTTCTTTGTCTCTCTCGGGCCTTCATAGATCATCATCATCGTCATCGAAGGTTCATGTGATAAAACAAACCTTAGTCAGAAACTCAATTTCTAAATCCAATCTCATCACCACATATAACTTCTCACTCAACGTCTATTTACCCATTAAAACTCAATCCCTAGGTATACTCAACTTCTAAGGATTCATACGTCCTATTTTCGACTTAACTCTCAACTCGGCTCAAACTAATAGCAATCAAGCACATAAACAAGTATAAACACTTAAGCATATGAAAAACACACATAGACAAGTCAAAAACAAACTTTTCACTCTGCACTACTCAACTTTAAAACCTCACCAGACTCTGTACAGAACTCTCCTGGGGTCCTAACATATACCAAAAGAAACCTCTTTGAGTCTAGTTTCATTTAAAAAAAAGTAGGATCAAAACCTCCAAGTATTTTAGGAGATATGACTATTTTACTACAGTCTACCATATTCGGCAGTTTTTAGCAACCGAAAAGTTTGATTTTTGAAAAATAGTAAACGTTGTCAGAAAGGTCTAAAATTTGGTGGGTACTTCGCTAAGACACTCAGGTCGCAACCACAAAAATATGGGTTCCCGAATGCTAAGGAAAGCTACTGGAAACGATGACTCTATTGGCTACTCACCGAACAATTCGGCAGAACGTAGCAGTTTTTGTTTTACATTTTATAAAAATAGCAAACGAAGTCCAAATGACTTGACATTTTACCGGTGTTCTCCAGACTCTCCAATATACTTACCATAAAATTTTCATGGTGTTTGGGTATCAAAAACCCCTCGAAAATAGTGAGTCAGTGCGTCGTGAAAAACGACTCCGAAATCATACACACAAGCAAACATGCTCAACTCAACATTCCTTCAAAGCAAACTCATCAAAGCTCATTTTAAGCACTTATAGCACTCAAAAACATTCAAGTACAACATAATACTCATAATACTCAATCTCGACTCTTTTCTTTCATCATAAACTCACATCTCAAGTAAAACGTTTCAACGAACGCATCAATTCAATTCTCTTTTCATTCTCATACACAAAATTACTCAAACACTCATGTATGACCTCTTACATCACATAACTCAAAAAATCACATAAACTAACTCAAGTCAAAATTTTATTTAGCCTACAATAGACTTAATCAAATATACAAAGACACTACTATCATGCTTAAAAACATATATCTTAAGCAAAATCACTTAAATAACACATAGACCAAAAAGTCCTAATTTTTACTAAACTAAACTCTTTGAAAATTTATAAACACATATGAATCTTTAATCTATTCATAGATCTTTCTTTTTTTTTAACCAATTAATCACACATAAAAACCATCAATTTACATATAAGGGCATATATACACATATCCCTATTTTTAGCAAACTAACTCACATCAAAATCATCAATTGACCTCTTATACTCAAATTACTCCATCAATCATCATCATATACATCTCATGGACTCATTTACATCATCAATTCATCACTTAACTCATTGACTCAAAATTTCCATTTTTGGGTAAACTAACTCCCATCAAAGTTTGAATCTCAAAGCATAGCTTTTCAAAACACACATCAAACATCACCAAACATATCATAGATCACTTTTCTCACCCCAATTCAAGGAAAGAAGAAGAATTTTTTTTTTTGAAGGGTAAGATACCCATTTTTTCGAAAATTATGAAGAATAAGAGAGGGGGTGATTTCTTGCTTCAATCCTTCAAATACACTCATATATAACATCATACAAGTTTAATCTATGAATTTAAAGCTCACTTACCCAAACTTACACCAAATATCAAACTTTCTCTCTCTAACTTTGAAGATCAAACTCCAAAGATCTTCTTGAATTCAAGGAGGTGGAAGTGTTTAGTGTAAGATTTAGAGGGTGATTTGTGATTTTGGTGTGATTTTGTGAAGCTCCCAAGGTCTCGTTAATGGTTGTCAATGGTGGAAATGTGAGAGAGAGGAGAGAGAGGTGGTGGTCGAAAGTTTGGAGTGAAGGAGAGAGAGAATTTCCCTAGCAAGATATGAATTGATCTTGGAAATCTTAGGATAGATTTGTGATCTTTAAAGAGGATTTGATAATCTTGAGAATATTTGGAAAGATTTGAAAATCTTTAAAGAATATTGGCAATTAATGCCTTGCTCTCTCTCTCTAATCTCTACACTCTCAATCTCTACTCTCTCAATCTCTACACTTGGCAATATATGGTATTTAGTCATATGGTAGGGAAATTAAAGAAAAATGTGAGAAGGGTGATCAATTAATAATCACAATAATTATGGAAGTGTCACTCATTAATAAAATACCATAGCACAATTATTCATGTGACCAAAATAAAATAATTATAGCACTAATATTAGTGCACTCACTCAATTATAATATTCCTCATCATAGGGAAAATAATTTAAAAAAAATATTATGCTTGGAAAAAATTTCCATAAACCGGCATCATTCGATTTCTTGGTAAAAATAAACCGCACTTGCTTTGGAAACTTAATCAAAATTTCAAGTGCTAAAGTCTCAAATAAAAATCATAATAACTTGGTCATAATGACACACGTCACAGAAATCACATAATCAATTAGTCACGTAGATTCACATAATGTCACATCAAAGCAGTCGGCAAATACAAACAAACTAGACATCTCTCGGGCCGACTCTTGTCATCAAGGTTCTCACTCTTTCTTCCTCGATTCTATGTCAACTCATTATTCCTATTTTCTTAATAGGTCAGTCAATCTCTGATAACTCGGTATCTGGTAAATCTATTCCCGATAGTCGGAAATAAAATAAAATCTCAACTCAATTCAATCAGCATCTCTATCTCAACTCATTTCTCGTATCTCATCACTCTAACTCTATCATAAGTTCAGTCACTCGTATCTCTATTTAAAAGACAAACTGTCTTATCTGGTCATAAAAAAAAAAGTAGTCTCGCATCTCGACATCTCAGTACTCTCTATAGTGTTAAGACACTATCTCACAACATAGGGAAAAGTACGGGGTGTTACACCAATCCTTTCGAGACGGGTTCACCGTTTTCTCTAGAATTTGCTTCACTTCTCGGTTGGAAACTTCGGCTTGGCCGTTGGTTTGAGGATGGTAAGGAGTAGCCAATCGATGATGCACACCATATTTCTTCATCAATGCTTCGATGGTGCGGTTGCAGAAGTGCGTCCCCTGATCGCTAATCACTGCTCGAGGTACTCCATACCTAGTAAAGATGTGGGACTTCAAAAACGCAGCAACCACCTTGGCATCATTCGTCTTCGTGGCCTTTGCTTCTACCCATTTTGATACATAGTCAACGGCGAGCAAGATGTAGAGATTTCCGTATGAGCTTGGGAACGGTCCCATGAAATCCATCCCTCACACATCAAATATCTCACAAAAAATCATCGGGACTTGGGGCATATCATCTCGCTTGGAGATATTTCCGGTCAGTTGACAACGATCACAACTTTTGCAAAATAGATAGGCATCTCTATGCAACGTGGTCCAAAAGAAATCGGAATCAAGTACCTTCCTTGCTGTACGTTTCGGACCAAAATGACCGCCACAAGCTAGAGAATGGCAGTGTACAAGAATTGCTCGTTGCTCTGCTTCAGGAACGCAACGTCGGATAATCTGATCAGCTCCAACCTTCCACAAATAAGGTTCATCCCAAAGATAATACTTGCACTCACTTCGAAGTTTCATCCGCTGTGCCTTTTTGAACAAAGGTGAGAATATTCCAGAAGTCAAATAATTGACGATATCGGCGAACCATGGCTCAGACCCACCGTTTTCCACGACTGAATATGCTGCTGACTCGGAGGAAGGGTCCTGTTTGGGCAAACAGACGGCTGAACAGGTCTGGATATCATAAAGATGCTCTTCTGGGAAGGTTTCGTTGATAGGAGTAACATCCTCATCTTTCTGAACCAACCGACTCAAATGATCAGCAACATGATTTTCAGCTCCTTTCTTGTCTCGAATCTCCCAATCGAACTCTTGCAACAAAACAATCCACCTTATCAAGCGCGGTTTTGACTCCTTCTTTGATAGCAGAAACTTCAATGCGGCATGATCCGTGTAGACAATTATTTTTGCTCCCAAAAGATATGAGCGGAATTTTTCAAAAGCAAAAATAATCGCTAACATCTCCTTTTCGGTTGTTGTATAATTGCATGGGGCTGGATTCAACGTCTTTGAGGCATAATATATCACATGGCTCTCCTTCCCCAGTTTCTGTCCAAGAACCGCGCCTACGGCATGGTCACTAGCATCACACATAAGCTCAAAGGGGAGCTTCCAGTCAGGTGGTTGCATGATCGGAGCCGTCGTCAACTTGGCTTTCAACAAATCAAACGCCTGCTTGCAGTCATCTGTTAGGGCAAACGGAACATCGTTCTGCACCAGACGGGTCAACGGTTGCGTGATCTTTGCAAAATCTTTGATGAACCTCCTGTAAAATCCAGCGTGTCCGAGAAAACCTCTGATCTCCTTGACGTCCCTCAGGTATGGCAGCTTGGTTATCAACTCCACTTTGGCTTTCTCGACTTGAATCCCCTTTTCTGAGACAACATGGCCTAGAACAATACCCTCGTTCACCATAAAGTGACACTTTTCAAAGTTTAAGATCAGATTTTTCTCCACACAACGAGTCAAAACCTTCTCCAAATTGTGGAGGCAGCCCTCAAATGATGTCCCATAAACTGTGAAATCATCCATGAAGATTTCTATGCACTTTTCGATCAAATCAGAGAAGATGCTCATCATGCATCGCTGAAAAGTGTCGGGCGCATTACACAGTCCAAACGGCATTCTTTTGCATGCAAAGATTCCAAACGGGCACGTGAAAGTAGTCTTCTCTTGATCCTCTTGGTTGACATAAATCTGAAAATATCCACTATAACCATCCAAGAAGCAGAAAAATGCTTGTCCAGCTAGGCGTTCCAACATCTGATCAATAAATGGAAGCGGGAAATGATCCTTGCGAGTGGCGGCGTTCAACTTTCGGTAATCGATACACATGCGCCATCCAGTAACAAGACGCATCGGCACCAGCTCGTTCTTATCATTCTCAACCACTTGCAATCCAGACTTCTTCGGAACCATGTGAATCGGACTCACCCACTTGCTGTCAGAGATAGGATAAATAATTCCTAAAGCAAGAAGCTTTAGAATTTCCTTAAGCACAATCTCCCTCATGTTCGGGTTCAACTTCCTCTGCGGATCTCGAACAGGCTTAGCATCTGCCTCCAAGAAAATGTAATGCTGGCACACATCGGGACTTATACCGGTGATGTCTGCCAAAGTCCACCCTATGGCTTTCTTGTACCGTCTGAGCACGGCAATCAACTGCTCCTCCTGAGTAGCGGTGAGCTCGCTGCTGATTATCACTGGGAGAGTTTCAGATTCCCCTAGGTAGACATACTTCAAGTTTGCAGGAAGAGGCTTGAGCTCTAACTCCGGTGGCTTCTCATCGGATCTCAGCGGTCTGTCTGACGGCGTCTGTTTGGGCAAACAGAACTGGCTTCCCGAACTGACCAATTCCGGTTGAGCATGAAGTGACATGATAGCCTCCTTGATCTCAGCATCGTCCATCCCTTGGGCATCAATATCTGTCCAGCTCTTCATCATTGCTAACTCCAACTTATCCTGCATGAATTCGGTCTCAAGAAATTCTTGGACAAGAGGGTCAATCATATCAATAGAATAAGCATTTTCAGCATCATTGGGAGTTTTCATAGCATCATCAATACTAAACGTATATTTTTCCCCATGATAGTCTAGACAAATCGTGCCATTACTAACATCTATGATTGACTTTGCAGTCCTTAGGAACGGGCGACCTAAAAGGACTCCCGATGACCCTTTGGATTGCACTCCACTCATCCTCACCACATAGAAATCAGCAGGATAAACAAAGTTATTTACACTCACAAGAACATTCTCAAGTAAACCCTCGGGATGCACACATGACCTATCGGCTAACTGAATGACCACTCTAGTATCCACCAACTCTACACCCGACAAACTATTATAAACAGTAAGAGGCATAACATTGATAGACACTCCTAAGTCACACATAGCATGCTCGATCCTAGTATCACCAATGTAAATAGGAAGAGAAAACATACCTGGATCCTTGCACTTAGCCGGTAATTCCTTCTTGATTGCTGCTGAAACATTCTCTCCCATCACAATCTTTCCAGTTGCCTTGGACTTTCAGCTATGAAGTCCTTCACAAACTTCCCAAATGGAGGAATTTTCAATGCTTGAAGGAAGGGAAGATTCACTTCAAGTTTGCCGAAGATCTTCACAAAATCGATGAGCTCCTCCTCCGGCTTCTTCTTCGCCAATCTTCCTGGAAAGGGAACTGATATTGCAGCCTTAGGATCAGGTAGGCTTGAAGGTTTAGAGACCTTGGGTTGCTCCTCCTCGGTGGACTCAAGTGCTGCTCCCTTGCTCTTCTGCTCAACTGTCGACCCCTTGTTCTGCCAAACGGGGCTGTTCTGCCTGCTGAATGACTGGATCCGTCGTACCAACAGAACACTCGAATTCCTCCACACAAAACTCGACTCCAGAATCTACATGCGGACCATTTTGAGAGTTCTGGGGTGTTGGTCCGTTCAACTCAGTACCACTCCTCAATGTGATCTTGTTGACATTCTCCTTGGGATTCACATGAACTTGAGATGGTAAAGCTCCATTATTTCCCTTAAGTTGATTCATGGATGTGGCGAGTTGAGACATCTGGCGGGATAGTCCCTCGATTTGCACCTTCTGTTCGGCTTGAGATTGTTGAAGCTGCTGAACATTACCTTGCAAAAATTGTTGGTTGCCTATCAAATCCGCCATCATCTCTTCAAGCGATTTGCCTTGCTTTTCGGGAGGATGCTGCTGAGTTTGTGGAGCTTGATACCCCGTCCTTTGATGTGGAGGACGGTAGTTTTGCTGCTGCGGCGGTTGCATCGCTGGTGGCTGCTGTTGTTGCCTCTGCTCTGGATCCCTCCAACGAAAATTGGGATGATTTCTCCATGGTGCATTGTGATTGTTCGTGTACGGGTCCCGTTTGGGCAAAGGGTGCAGTGGCGCATCGCAGCTGTAAAAATTGTGGGAAGAGTTCGCATGGGCTTGATACTCTTCCTCATCTCCTGTGCATTGCAAGCTCGTATGGCCTGGATTACCACATGCTCCACATGGCTTTTCTGTTGGTTGTCCAGCAGTTGCAACTTTCTCCACCACCGTACTTAGCATTCTCTCTATCCTTCCCAATCTCTCTTCGAACTTGTCATCCAAATTTGAGGAGCTTGCTTGCGCAGCTTTCTTGAGCATTTGAATGCGTGGCTCATCATACTCCCTCGTTGCATCCACCAAGTGCTGAATCAATCGTTTGGCTTCACTCACAGTATTCTTGGAAAACCCTCCTCCACTCGATGAATTCACAAGGTTTTTAGTATCCACGGTCATCCCCTGATAGAAGTACTGAAGCAGATCTCCTTCAGAGAATTTGTGGTTCGGACAGCTGTCCACCAATCTCGTGAACCTGGTCCAATAAGCGCTTAAGGACTCATCATACTCCTGCTTTGCACCACTGATTTCCTTCTTAAGCGCATTAGTCTTGGTAGGAGGGAAAAAGTGCTCCAGGAATAGCCTTTTCATCTCCGCCCATGTGGTGATAGAATAAGGTGGAAGACTCGCGAACCAAGAGTTCGCCTCTGCTGTCATGGTGAAGGGAAAAGCAGCTAATCTGAAGTGTTCCTCCGTTACATCAGTAGGGCGCTTCTGTACCTTGCAGATCTTGATGAATTCGCTTAAGAAATTATATGGATCTTCTCCTTTCTTCCCGTAGTACTTAGGAAGAACATTAAGCAATCCAAGCTTAATTTCTATAGCAGTAGCAGCTGCCGGCATCCGGATCGGAGTTGGGGGGTCATCAGCATCGTGGCTGGAGAGATCACACAGTCTAGGGTCGTCAGCCATGTCGCTCTCAGTGCTTGCGACAGAAATTGAATCGGTTTCCTCTTCACAGTCTACGTCTGTCTCTGAATCGTGGTCTGTTTGGGCAAACAGAACCTCGTCAGCAACGACAGCACTGGGCGTCTCCTCGACGAACTGTTCTGGTCGAACGGGAAGGTCAGACTGCGAATCCAGCTGATCCAGTAGCTTCCTTGCCTTAGCCTCTTTCCTTAACTTCTTCGCGGTTTTCTCAATTTCACTATCGTAGAGGAGGTTCGGCTTGGACGATCTGCTCATAAACAAAGAAAATAAAAAAGGAAAAAATAGAACAAAGGAAAAAGCATTAGATTAACACCGCTCCCCGGCAACGGCGCCAATTTGGTGGACGTCGCCAACCACCAAATAATTCCTGCGGAATTACCAAAATAAATTAGTATAATGGTAAGCAGGGTCGATCCCACAGAGAGCAGTTAAAAACCATTCAATTCCCTAAATCTATAAAAACGGTGATGCCACCACGCCTTAACTTTGGAGAAAATATTAATTAACTAAGAAAACAAAATTAAATCAAATAAAATACTCTAGAAATAAATCAATAAAGAAGGTAATTCGGCTCAAATAAATCCACACTAAATTAATCTCTGATCCTCGACGCAATAATTAATTAATCCCTATTAACCAATTAGTTATAGGATACCGTGATACGCACTGACATACCCCAATTCCTACTTACTGTGTCCATAGACAGCTAGATACGCTAGTCTTGTCTATTTCCCTTATTAAAATATAACCTAGCTGGATACGCCAGTCTTAGATTTAATATTCTAATAGCATTAAGGTGAAGGAACCCAATTTATATCAATTATCCTAGATACTCTAGTAATAATTAATATACCAATTAATTCCTACCACGAACATGGTAGCTTTGCCACTAATCAGCCCTATTCCAACAATTACGGATTGGAGGTGCTAATTGACTATAATCCAATTAAACTTAAGTTGATCAGGCTTAAATAAAATTGGAATTATCTTTAAACCTAGGAATTAATCGAAATTAATAGGAATCAATTTTAAAACCAATTAGGTCTCACAGATTATTAAATTAGAGTTTCATTATTCTCGCCGAATTAAAAGCTTAGCTACTCATAATTAAATTAACAATAACTAAAGAATTAAAAGAAAACATAATAATAATAATCAAACACAAAAATAAGCAAATCGAAATTGCAAGAAATAAAATTGGAACGAAAATATAAATAGCTAGAATTAAAACTGATCACCAATCGAAATTGAAAGAAACCGTGCTACTGGTCGAACACTACAGCCGCAATCTTCTCCACAATTCAAAGGCTAAAAAAACAATAGTATAAACTAAATTGCATGCATGGAATTTTGGAAAAACTCGTCTGTACTCATAAAAGAAAAGTGTATGAAAACTAAAACCAAAGTCAAACCTAATAATCTAAGTCCAAGTTTGCGGCTAGGTCTAATAAAAAATAAGAATCCTTCTCCTAATCAAATACTATATGCGGCACTCCCAAAAACTAAGAGTCCCCTAGGAATTAAAACACTAGCAATCAACCTAAGTGGCCGAATACCCATAATCAACGTGGGTTCGGCCCTTTCAAAAAAACTAAAGCCAAAAAAAAAGCTTAATTAAAAGAGTATTAGGCTTAAATAAATTACAAGATAATTATTTCCAAAGCCTAATCTCTAATTCTCTCCACAATTTCACCAATTCTTCATGCATTCTTGAAATTTCCACCATCTCTTCCATCCACGAGCCTCGACTCTCCTCCATGCAATTCCTACATCAAAAGTGCACACAACGGGTAATATCCGAGCATAAACAACATAAAAACGACACGGCAAAAGATAACTAATTCACACACATCAATCACAAAGTCCCAATTTTTAACAAACTAAACTTTTTGAAAATTTGTAAACATGCATAAATCATTAATCCAACCTTAGATCTATCAAATTGGCACACTTAATAGCATAAATAAACAATCAATTAGTAAATTAAACCATAGAATCAATTTTACCCAAATTACATCAAACTAACTCATATAAAAAATCACTAATCAATTTCAACCATCAATCCAATCCATCAAATCTCATATAAACACTCTCAATAACATATATCATCCATCAATTCATCAATCAAGCCTCAAATCCAAAACTTCCCACATTTACACAAACTAAACTATTTCAAATCTCATATCTCTTTTTAAATCAATTCTTTACACATGGAAATAGACTCAATAGGATCCCAATAACATATAAATAACATCAATTTAAGAAAATGAAAAGAATTTTTTTTAAAGGGTAGAACCCTAATATTTTCGAAAATTTTGAAATTAGGTGAGGAGATGTTTTCTTGCTTGATCTATCCATATATACACATATACAACACAATTAAGTCTGGATCTAAAAGGATTCATCACTTACTCAAGGATTTGAACAAAAATAAAAATCTCCTCTTTTGCTTCAAATCTTGAAAACACCTCCAAAACTTGCTCTTGATTCAAAGGGATTGAGGTGTAGAGCTTGATTTAGGAAAGATCCAAGTATGGAAATGATTTTTTTGGAGCTTGGAGATGATCATCAATGGTGGTTGAAAGGGAAAAGAGAGAGAGGTAAGAGAGAGAGAGAGTAGGTGTGTGAATGGGGGGGGGGGGGAGAGAGAGAGAGAGAGAGAAAAATGAGTTTTGTTTAGAGCATAAGCTTGCTCCCTAAATTACTAGTGTAGCTTCTTCAATACTCACACTTGCAACTTGCCCACTAAGTCATCCAATTAATTAATGCACAATTAAAGCTCTCACATGTGGCTTGCTCAATACTACACTAATTAATGAGATCAAGCTCGTAGGAAAAGCTAAGTTAGAGAAAATCACTTACTAATTAAAAACCATAAATCAATATCATCTAATGGTGTGATCAAATAATTAAACATAATTAGAATACACCTAATTCACATCACATCTAGCTCATTAAAATAAATTCTTAGAAATTCCATTAGGAAAAATTATAATATAGATAGCAAGATCATAATTCACCATTTAAAAAAATCATCTCTGTGTTACACGTCCAAGAAAAATTATAAATCAATCAATCTCAAATATCATCACCACGTAGGTCACAAAAAAAAATAAAATCAATTATTCTCACTCAAACACGACCTCTCAATCAGTCAAAATCTAACGACAATTTAATTGTCTCATGAATTCGACTCATCTCTATAGTAAATCTCACTCACTCACCTCGACTCTATATCTAGCCAGGTGTCCTCTTAACTTAACACTATAAATCGTCTAAAAAATAATTAAGCTTCCTTTGTCGGAAACATAAACTACATCATCTCCTCAATTTAATCAGCATTTCTATCAAAAACTCATTCTATTTTTAAAAAAATCACCCACTAGTTCTATCATCAACTTCTAAAATACTCACATCTCAATCTTATTAAAAAAAAAATTCTCGTCCCTAATAAGCTAATGCTAGAATCTTGACACTCTTAAAAGCGAATCCTCAAAATAAATAGTATGAAAAACTGCGGGGTGTTACAACGAGAACGAGCCTCAGTTAGTCTATTTTATTTATTTGTCCGATAGCTAGGATTAATAATAGAATTTCCCCGATTATTATTTTAGAATAATAATTCTTGCATAAGCGAGTCATGCATGATTAATTTTGCATTTTCATTATTTGAGGATTTTTGCTCGAACAAATATCTTATTTTATATTCACACAATAAAGGTCAAGCGCGAGAGTAATAACTAGATAAAGAGCTATTGCACCACATTAAGAGTTTCTATCAAGTGGGTTTACTTTCATTTATATCAAATGGAAAATGTTATATTTTAACAAGTTATTTCGTTTCAAAATCTTTGAACTGAAATTATTTCAATTGTTGTCTTGCCATAAATGTTTCAATTTTATAATCGAATTCGAGTGCTGAGCGGATAGCTATCCTGCCAGGACTAGTGCACACAGTGACCGTGAGTCATCTAGCAGGTTGGTCGGTCAAGTGTCCGTGAGAGGTGGTCACCTCTCCGGCACATAGCTTCAGATATAATAGATTACTAGAGAACTTAGACTGATCAGTCGAACTTTAAGAATAAAAAATGACTTTAGTAAGTTTGGGCTCCTTTTAAATAAAAACTCCCTTGTTGTACTGTTATGATGGCATGACAATTTAAAATTTTACGAAGCATATTTATATATATACTTTGGCATAAGTGCCCACTGAGTACTTTTGTACTCAGCCCTGCATATATTTCTAAATGTACAGGTTGAGTAGTATATATATATATATATATATATTTATGAACTCTTGGGATACATGTCTTCATATATGCAGTCAAAACCCTTATTTCGCTGCGTACTCATAAGTCTTATGTTATTTTGGCTAAGTCGGATTCATCTGAACTTACTAGATTATTCGAGTCCTTGTGTCTAAACATCCGTTATACTATAAATTTCCCCTTCGCTAACGACGATTAAGTTCGATCCTTCACTATTGTTTACCCCTTTTCTATTTCCGTTTCTAATCTCCCTCCTTTAGTCACGGTTTTCCAACTTAATTATCCATAATTAAGTCCGGTCGTGACACAATTAGACTGAAAATTTGATTTTAGTCAATCTCAATTTAAGAACAAATTATGCATTTTGTTAATAGTTTCCCATAAGAAAATTTATTCTAATCGCTTGAAGGGTTTGTGTGTGTTTGTGGACCATTTTGAAGTGGTCATTCGAAGAAGTTTTAAGAGGTTTGGTCATATTCAAAAATAGGAGAATGAGCTGAATTATGCTAGTACTCCGAATTCAAATGTTGGAAAATTAATGAAATATCATTGTCCTAGTTTTGATGATACCAAAATCCTTAGATTTTCTTTTTCTAGATTAGATCTTTTTGAACTCAAGTGTTAGAGTTCAGTTAACTAGCTAGATTGAAGAATTGAAGACTGAAGACCTGCAGACTGAAGACCGCTTAACTGAAGATCGCAACTGAAATGGCTGAAGACAAATACTGAAGTATTTAATGGATGAATTCTTCACTGAAGATTCAGTTATGACTGAATAACTAATGCTGGACACGTGAAAATAGCGGACTGATACATAAGTCAAGTATCAGTGAACATTCTTCATCGGACTGAAGTCTTAAGTTTAAAAGAATTCACGCATACGTCAAGTACAACCTCATTAAATGTAAAGATATGAAGATCGTCCTCTCCTGTGCAGAGCTTTCCTATTTCGTGCTAACTTTTCAGAAGCACCACGCTCCTACTACTAGAGAAGCCCATTCCTTAACAAATTAGGAGCCTCGAAGAATGAAGCCTCAGCCAAGATTCATATCTATCTCACAACGCCCGTATTCTTGAAGACCATCTCACCAACGGATCTATTCAAGAATTCGCCTATAAATAGAGCTCGAGGACCACCTTCAATCTTCACCGATTCAAACACTCAAGTTGAACCTCTGCCAAATTTGCGACTCAGCCTATTCACTGCTATCCAAAGTTTGAATTGAAGAAGAGAATATCCAAAGCCCAAATCAGTTTACTGATTACTCAAATTCTCTTACATCCTTAGGCAATTTCATTGTAAATTCCAAACCTAAGTTTTGATTACAGAGAGCCTGTTCTCTGTAATCCAGTTGGTATTTCGAACCCCTTTTCGAAAGAGCGGAAAGAGAGTTTGAGAGAGAGAAAGAGAGAGAGTTCTATACAGTTGTCTAAACTCAAGAGTTCTTAGCCCCTGCAAGCAAGGCGAGTGTATCAATTGCAACTGCGAGTTGAGAAGGAGACGAGAAGTCCAATCCAGTGTATTGGAACTGAAACCTAGTTTCTGTTTAAGGTTTGCTGTGCACCCGTAAGCACAAGTGTTAGGTCCCGGAATGTTAGGATAGGTGTATGGGGGGTGACTCAACCTAGACACCTCTAGTTTGACTTGCAATAGAACAAGGACATCCTAGTGATGGTAAGTTGACCCAGTGTCATCTGTCAAGGAAGATTTTTAAGTGCTTCTAATTGTATCGTAGGAAAAACAATAAAGAATTGATTTAAAAACAGTAAACTTGAATTTAAACTTAGACGTGAATTTAAACTTGAACTTATAAATTAATCTTAAAATTAATCTAGGCACAAAACTATAAAAAACCTAGGCAAGAATTTAACAACTTAAATTAAATCTAACTTAAGAAATTAAAGACTTTCTAATCTAGGCGTGAAACTAAAGTGCATAATTTAAATTGCATAATTGAAAGAAAGCATAAATATAAAAGTAAAGCATAAACATAATTAAACAAAATAAATTGAATTAAACACAAAATACCGTAAACGTCTTGAACGTGTAATTGTGTCACTCAATCACATTCCAAGAATAAACTAAAAACAAACTGAATTGAAACCTAACTTAAAGCAATGAAATCAAAACTATGAAGGAACTAAGAAAGCAAATAAACGCCTAAGTCTCGGCTGCCAACGGAAGAAGGATTCTCAAAGGCGGACAAAAATTAGGGCAAATGATGATATTTTACAATGAATAACTAAGCCCTATTTATAGACTTCAAATCCCTCTTGATCACCATCAAACTTGTCATGCAAAACTGGACTCTAAAGGCAATAGAATCGTGTAGGCAAAGGTAACTCCAGCTGGCAACGCACTCTGCAAAACACCTCCACTCTCGCGAAAATCGCAGCTCTGGCATAGCGAGCTCTGAAAAGTGCAGAGCTGAAAAGTCAGCTCTGCATAGTTGACTCTGTCATTCAGATCTGCATAAGTTGACTCTGTCAATCCTTAGCTCTGCTCTGTCAAGTTATACTCTGGCGCGTAAGTCAGATCTGTCAAGTTCAGCTCTGCTGATTTAGCTCTGCTCTGACACGTTTGTTCTGCTCTGGAGATTTTAGCTCTGATAGGGAAGTTCAGCTCTAGAGATTTCGGCTCTGACTCTGCAAGTCGGCTCTGCTCTGCTCCAGAGCTATCCTCGCAGCTCTACTCTGACGAGCTTCTCTGCTCTGCTCTGCAGCGGGCTTTTTGGCTCTGCACGGGCTTTTCAGCTCTGCACGGTAGAGTACTACTAAAAACGCCATTTTCATGTAAAATATCCAAAATTGCACTCTTCCATCTATAAAACCTAAATCTCCTGCAAAGTATAAGACAAACCATAAAATGCACCAATTTCTAGAAGATTTATCTTAAAATACACACATGCAAATCCCAAAATTTAGAACAATTAAGTATAAATCAACCCCCCACACTTAGCCTTTTGCTTGTCCTCAAGCAAAATCCGTAATGAATCCTAGGAAGAGATTGATTTCAACAATGCTAATTTCCATTCAACATTCACAAAGTCAATTCAAAATTTTACAATCAACACACATCTCTCGATCATGCAAGTAACTCAAAGTTTAAGAAGCAACAAAATAGTAATGTAAGTAATTCGATGAGACACAATTCTCCGCTAGAAGTGAATTCCCTAATGTGATCGCCTTTATAATCAATATCACCATTTTTCACACTTTGTGTGTTTAAGTTTTCGACAGTTGAGCCATAATTCATGAAATAAAAACTATTTGGATGTAATCTAAAGTCTTTTAACGTGGTTTCCCATGCTCATAGTTAGACTAGAGGAGCAGAGACTCAGAGCTGTCACGTTTTCAGAACAGGCCAGATGTTTCAGAGCTGGTTTCCAGCATTTTCACAGATAAGATACGATCGTAGGCAATCACAATGACAACACTCCTTCTAGCATCTACCGGACAAATCACGTTTCACTTACTTACAATCGTGTTGCAATAAAACTCAAATTCTTTGCACAAACAAGAAACACATATCAAAAGTAAAACAAGAATAACCACCATTCATTCACAAACCCAAAATTCACATCGAAAACCATCTTCTCTTCCACAAATTCATAAAAAATTAGCAAGTATCCAAGAAAAAACTAAGTATAGAAAGACTAATCTCGCTCAATTGAAAGCATGCAAAATAAGACACCCCCACACTTAAAGTATGCCATGTCCTCAGGGCACAAAATAGAAAGAGTTAGAAAACATCCCTGATTATCGGCATTGAAAAGCTGAAGCATCGTGAGAGATGGCGAAGAGTAGGAATTTGGGGTCTGTGCAGAGTAGAATGTCAGCGCTGGCAAGTGCAGAGTAGAATGTCAGCGCTGGCAAGTACAGAGTGGAAATTCAGCTCTAACTCTGCACGGCAGAGTCAGAGTAGACGGGCAGCCCTGTCAACCTTCAAAGTAAAAATTTAGCTCTGCCCAGTGTAGAGCTGGCCTTTTCAGCACTGAAAACAAAGCATTAACACCCAAAAAATCAAAGCATCCGCACAAGCAACCAAAACTTAGGAAAAAACACAAAACAAAAACGTAAAGCAAAGAACAAGAAAAAAAAAAAACTAAACCAACGGTGGGTTGCCTCCCACCAAGCGCTAGATTTAAAGTCGCCAGCCTGACTTCAGTTCTGACCATCAATCAGGATCATGCAGAGCTTGAGACTCTACCACCATCAGAGTACTCAAGTGCCCATAAGAGGATTTCATGCTATGACCATCTCCTTTGAAATTCTCCTTAGCATTCTTAGTGTGAGCTCGGCTGCACTAGGGTCAAACACGTCCTTGAGCAACACACCATCTTTCTCCCGAGATAGCTCTGCCGATCTGAAGCTTGGCTTCTCCTTGTTTTCTTCTAAGAACACGTGCTTGAGATTGTCAGGGGGTTCCTTCAGTTCTAGCGCTGGCTTCCTGGCTCCTACCTGTTCATCCAACGGCAGCTCTATATGGCACGCCTTTTTAGAGCTGAGCAGTGCAGAGCTAGGCAATGCAGAGCTGGGCAATGCAGAGCTGGTCTGTTCAGAGCTGACGAGTGCAGAGCTGAATTCGGTAGAGCTGAACTCGTCAGCTTCCCGAGCTAGCTCCTCTATATCGGCCGATCCTGCAAAAATGTCCACACACTCCTGCTCCTGCAAAAATACCGTCTCGACCAAGCCATCAATAGGATCTATAAATGAGTATTCATTGATAAAACTTGCAGACGGCAGTGTACGACTATCATGCACAGAGAAGGACACCGACTCCCCTAACACAGCCATTTTAATGGTTCCATCTTTAACATCGATCAAAGTGTTAGTGGTTGCCATAAACGGTCTTCCTAACAGCAGTGTGTGCTCTATACCATTTTCGTGCACCTCCCCAATCTCCAGAACCACAAAATCAACGGGCACAATCAAACCCCCAACATTCACCAAAACATCTTCTAGCTACTATCCCACGGGGGTATCTAACGGACATATCGGCGAGTTGTAGACACATGCGAGTGGGTTTCAAATCACCTAATTCTAATTGTTTAAAAATAGAGTAAGGCATCAAGTTAATTCCAGCACCCAAATCTAACATTCCCGTAGCTTCCTTACCATTTCCTAAAGCAATTTTAATCACGAAGCTACCTGGATCGCGTTGCTTTGGTGGTGGAGGCTGCTGTATGATCGAGTTTGCAATTTCTGAGACCAGAACCTTCTCATTGTCCCCGAACTTCCGCTTGTTGGAGACTAACTCCTTGAAAAACTTAACATATGCCAGGATTTTTCTGATCACGTCAAGGAGGGGCAGGTTCACATTCACTTTCGCCAGCATATTGTAGAAGTCGGCAAACTGTTTATCCAGCTTTTCATTCCTCAATCTGCTCGGAAAAGGAATCGGTGGTCGATAAGGTGAAATGGACTTGTGAAGTTTAACCTCCGTTTCTTTCTTCCTCTCTCCTTCCTTCTGCTTCTCTCCATCTTTTGGCTGCCTCTGCTGCTCTGCCTTATCTTCTTCGCACGGGCTCGTCGGAGCTGAGCTCGGAAGAGCCGAACTCGGCAGAGCCGACTTTGTCAGGTATGGATTCTAAAGAGCTGAAGTATGCAGAGCTGGCTTTGGCAGAGCTAAAGTCTGCAGAGCTGGATCTGGCAGAGTTGGCATTGGCAGAGCTGGATTGATCAGCTCTGGCATTCTGGTCTGCTCTGGTTCGCGAGTCTGCTCTGATATGCGAGTCTGCTCTGATTCTTCCACTCTATTATCCACCATCTTACCACTGCGAAGAACAGTGATAGCTTGAGCCTGGTGTGTCTAGCAAGGGTTGGCCTTGAAATTTTTCGAGCTGTTGTTGCTGCTGAATTTGGTTCAAAGTGCCGAAAAGTTGGCCAACGGTTGTTTCATGTCTTTTTATGGTAGATGCTTGAGACTCCATATTCTGTTTGCTGATCTCCATAAAAGCTTGCAAAGTTTCTTCTAGCGACATTTTCGGTGGTGGCATCGGCTATGCATTCTGGAAGTGTTGTGGCTGATAATTCCCATGCGGCATGGAGGGCTGCTGCTGGTATTGCTGCCTGTACTATTGAGGAGAGCTATGCTGCGGTGGGAAGTATTGTTGCTGCTGAATTTAGGGTGGTTGACGGAATTGATTCTCTCCAAAATTTTGATTTCCCCATCCAAAATTCGGTTGACCTCTCCAGCCACCATTGACATTTTGTTGACCTTGATTAAAATTCTACCCGTACTGCAGTCTGCTCTGCCCTTGATTGTAGCTCTGAAATCCTTGAGCTGCATAGATTTCAGCTTGACCCTCCAGAGTAAACTCGCCCATTCTGTGACACTCATTAGCTCCATGGCTGAAATATCCACATATACCACAAGGCTCAACATTCTACAGAGCTAGATTCTGCAGAGCTGAATTCTGCACCAGGACGGGAGGAGTTTCCATCTTGCCCATCTTAAGCTGTTGTACTTCTCGCATAATTGAGGCTAATTGTTGCTGCATCTCAAACTGGTTCGTCACAGCACTGACCTCAACTCTCCTTCCACGGACTGACTTCTGTTGGGAGCTCTCGGTTAAGGTTTTGAAAATTCCCTTTAACTCTGTGGCCGTCTTTCGAGCTATGTTATCTCCTGCCGTGCTGTCCACCATAAATTGGGCAGTTTGCACTAACCCATCATAGAAGAGTTGCATCAACATGACATTCGTGAACTGATGTTGAGGGCATTGATGGAGGAGTTCTTGATATCTATTCCAAGCTTCATGTAGGGGCTCGTCCAATCTTTGGGTGAATTCCATGATTTGCGTTTCTGAGCTCCTGTGTCTTGTGGCTGGGATAGTACTTGAGCATGAACTTTTCACAAGCTTCTCCCCAAGTGGTGATGGAGTTGGGCGGCAAAGATAGCATCCACATCCTCGCCCGGTCTTTAAGTGCATAGGGAAAGCACTTGAGCTTGAGTTGGTCCTCCGTGAGATTCAGCAATGGTATGGTTTGCACTTGCGTGCAAAAATCCCGGATGAATTGCAGAGCGTCCTCACTCGGCATCCCGTGGAACAACGATAGCAAACTGGAGTCATTAGGCTTAAGATTATAATTTCTAACTGCGGCGGGGAGCACAATCGCCGAAGTGTTGGTGTCTCCGATAACGGGCCTGGCGAAATCTCCCATGTACTCCATGTTTTGCGCCATCTCCTTCTTCTCCTCGTGTGTGTTCTGCTCTGCTCGGTCAGAGTCAGAGCTGGCTTCTTCCTCCTTTGTTTCTACAGTGTGCTCTGCCGTGTCTGTGGTCTGCTCTGTATGGTCAGAGCTGGCTTCTTCCTCCTTTGTTTCTACAGTGTGCTCTGCCATGTCTGTGGTCTGCTCTGTATGGTCAGAGCTGGCTTTCTCCTTCGTGGCTGTGGTGATCTGCTCTGCCGTGTCTGTGTTCTGCTCTGCACGGTCAGAGCTGGCTTCCGTGGGCTGCTCTGAAGAGTCAGAGTCAGAGCTCGCGGGCTGTTCTGGTCCCTTCTCTTCTACTCTCTGCTCTGAAAGGTTAGAGTCAGAGTGTTACCCGTCAGTTCTAGCAGAGTCAGACTCAGAGTTGTCTGCTCTGTCCTCTGTAAATACTCCTTTGCAGCTGTTCTTCCTAAAAATCCCATCGTACGTGCTATGTAACGGAGACACAAATTTGCCTTTAAGACTACGGCGTCCCTGCATGCACAACACTAAACGAACGGATCAAACGCACCGGCGGAAGGAAAAGTAAAAACAAAACAAGAAAAATGGAAATTTAAATAAAGCAAATAAAAACGACACAACTAAAACGCCTAAAACCTTCCCCGGCAACGGCGCCAAAATTTGACTCAACCTAGACACCTCTAGTTTGACTTGCAATAGAACAAGGACATCCTAGTGATGGTAAGTTGACCCAGTGTCATCTGTCATGGAAGATTTTTAAGGGCTTCTAATTGTATCGTAGGAAAAACAATAAAGAATTGATTTAAAAACAGTAAACTTGAATTTAAACTTAGACGTGAATTTAAACTTGAACTTATAAATTAATCTAGGCACAAAACTATAAAAAATCTAGGGAAGAATTAAACAACTTAAATTAAATATAACTTAAGAAATTAAAGACTTTCTAATCTAGGCGTGAAACTAAAGTGCATAATTTAAATTGCACAATTGAAAAGTAAAGCATAAACATAATTAAACAAAATAAATTGAATTAAACACAAAATACCGTAAACGTCTTGGACGTGTAATTGTGTCACTCAATCACAATCCAAGAATAAACTAAAAACAAACTAAATTGAAACCTAACTTAAAGCAATGAAATCGAAACTATGAAGGAACTAAGAAAGCAAATAAACGCCTAAGTCTCGGCTGCCAACAGAAGAAGGATTCTCAAAGGCGGACAAAAATTAGGGCAAAGGATGATATTTTACAATGAATAACTAAGCCATATTTATAGACTTCAAATCCCTCTTTAGATCTGTAGGCAAAGGTAACTCCAGCTGGCAACGCACTCTGCAAAACACCTCCACTCTGGCGAAAATCGCAGCTCTGGCATAACGAGCTCTGAAAAGTGCAGAGCTGAAAAGTCAGCTCTGCATAGTTGACTCTGTCATTTAGATCTGCATAAGTTGACTCTGTCAATCCTTAGCTCTGCTTTGTCAAGTTATACTCTGGCGCGTAAGTCAGATCTGTCAAGTTCAGCTCTGCTGATTTAGCACTGCTCTGACACGTTTGTTCTGCTCTGGAGATTTTAGCTCTGATAGGGAAGTTCAGCTCTAGAGATTTCGGCTCTGACTCTTCAAGTCGGCTCTGCTCTGCTCCAGAGCTATCCTCGCAGCTCTACTCTGACGAGCTTCTCTGCTCTGCTCTGCAGCGGGCTTTTCGGCTCTGCACGGGCTTTTCAGCTCTGCATGGCAGAGTACTCCTAAAAACGCCATTTTCATCTAAAATCTCCAAAATTGCACTCTTCCATCTATAAAACCTAAATCTCCTGCAAAGTATAAGACAAACCATAAAATGCACCAATTTCCAGAAGATTTATCTTAAAATACACACATGCAAATCCCAAAATTTAGAACAATTAAGTATAAGTCAACCCCCCCACACTTAGCCTTTTGCTTGTCCTCAAGCAAAATCCGTATGAATCCTAGGAAGAGATTGATTTCAACAATGCTAATTTTCATTCAACATTCACAAAGTCAATTCAAAATTTTACAATCAACACACATCTCTTGTATCTGATCCCTGGAGTGGCCCCCAGTCTCCTGAGCCGAGTAGGAGTCGCCTACTACAGTTATTAAGGCACTAGGTCTGTGTTTTGTCTTTAAATACAGATATCTGCTCTCAGAATAAGACACACAAAAATTAGGAGTTTTAGAGAGCATAGCAATAAGGAGGCACCAACTGTAGGGGTCAAATTCTCTAGGAGTTCTCATAGTTCGTTGTCCATCCAACGTTGGGAACTGAGCGGGATACAGTTCAGAAGATCTGAGCTGGAGTCAGATTTTCGCAGGAAACCAAGTTCTGGCAGTCTCCGAAAAATAGCCATAACTTCCTCTATAGAACTCCGATTAAGGTGAAATAGACAACCACGGAAAGCTCTTTCGAAGACGAAAAAGTCGTATTTCTGGGAAAAATACGATTGGAGGACGTTTGTGGCTTCAAACGAAGGTTTGAAGTTGGCTGACCTGTTCAGCGACGAATTGATGAATTCTTAGGAATTCTTCAGGTATTTCTGAACTACTCGGTGCAATAATTAAATTAATAGGAGCATGCTAGGTTTAATCGATGTATGGTGAATTAAGATAATCCAAGAGACGATCCTCGAGCAAATTGAGTATTAATTAAATTTAATATTCTTTCAGGGGAATACACCTATAGGCTATTTTTCAAAAATAAACAGAACAACCTTTTGACTGTTGAAATAGTTTAAAGAAAACTTTAGTTGCAAAGGTTGAAGACTGATATTGAATCTCTCTTCAGTAAAGAGATGTCAGTTAAGCGCAAGGCTTTAACTGATATGCGTGAGGCTTCAGTCTTGTTGTAAAACAAGGAGTGTTATGAATCTTACTAACTATCCGAAGATTGATCAATTAGATTAATAACACTGGCAGCGGAAAACTTTTCTGTTGAAATAGCCTTCGAGATTAACATGTTGTCAAGATTTTAGTTTCACTTTGCAATTAATCAGTTTCAGTTAACTAAGAGTTTGTGCACAACTAAGAAAGTGAAGACTGAAAGCGATAAACGACAAAGGGATTTTTACGTGGTTCGGAATCTAATTCCTACGTCCACGGTCAGTTGATCACACTGACAAACACTCTGGGCTTGTGCTTCCGCACAGCAAACCTTACAACTGAAAATCAAATTTTCAGTACCAACACACTGGGTTGGATTTCTTAAACACTCTTAGCACACTAAGACATAACAATGCCTTTGCTAGCGCTGGCCAAGATCTCTTGGAGTTAGAACACTGGTCTGAACTCCTCTCGGCTCAAACTCTCTTTTCGGTCAGTTGAAAGGAGGTTCGAAAACTACCAACTAGATTACAGAGAACAGGCTCTCTGTAATCGGTAACTTAGGCTTTGGATAAACAAGTATTTGCCTAAGGTTCTAAAAGAATGTATATAGCAATGGACTGATTTTAGCTTTAGGATTCTCTTCTTCGATTCAAACTTGGGAAGGCTTTGATTGGCTGAGTTGCGATTTCGGTAACGTTTCAGCTTGTGTATTTGAATCGGTGAAGATTGAAGTGATTCTCGAGCTCTATTTATAAGAAAGGTCTTGAATAGATCCGTTGGCGGAGATGGTCTTCAAGAATTCATCCGTTTGAGAGTAATTCGAATTTGGCTGTGGCTTCAATCTTCGAGGTTCTTTGTTTGGTGAGAAACGACTACTCATGTACAGGAGGTAAGATGCCTCTGAAAAGGTAATCACCAAAAAGGAATGCTCTGTAGAGAAAGGACGATCGTTGAAATCTCTGTATTTAATGCGGCTGTACTTTGACGTGCGTGGCTTTTCTTTAAGCTTCTAGAGTATCAGTACGAGGAAGAATGTTAACTGATACTTGACTTTAGTATCAGTCCGTTAAATCCATGTGGCCTGCATTAATGAATTAGTCATAACTGATTCTTCAGTTGAGAAACTCGTTTAGTCAAACATCAGTCGAGTTCTTCAGTCTTTAGTCTTCAATCCTTTGTTCTTCATTCTTCATTCCTCTGGTCTTCAGTCTTCAGTCTTCATAAAACTAAACAAACTAGAACGTGAGCTCCAACACTTGAGTTCGAAATGTTCTAGTCTATTACAAAGAAATCCTAAGGATTTTTGTATCATCAAAACAAGGGCTAGGATATTTCATTAAGTTCCCAACAATTTCCCCCTTTTTGATGATGCCAAAACCATACAATCAGTTCTAAGACAAGAAGCGACTGAAAGCAAAAGACAAGTTACTAAACAGGGTGAATATTATTCCCCCTTAACAGATTATCCTTAAAACTTGCACTTAGAGGAAAAACAGAATAGTTAAAGGACATAACGAAGACAAAAGTTAAATTAGTAATTAGAGCCTGGACAAAAAGACATTGTCTTCAGGATGAGATCAAAAGGATTAGTATTTTCATTTCAAGAATGTAACTGATGAGAAATCAGTTTTGGTACAGAGTAAAGTATAAGAAAAGAAAATACATATAAACAAACACAAAATCGAATTTGTGTTGCACTCC
Organism: Salvia miltiorrhiza; assembly: GCF_028751815.1. NCBI lineage: Eukaryota > Viridiplantae > Streptophyta > Magnoliopsida > Lamiales > Lamiaceae > Salvia > Salvia miltiorrhiza. Next base: position 39,848,563 of record NC_080393.1, on the reverse strand, counting down.
ATCTTGATCTTGATCTTCATCTTCTTCCTATTGTTCCTTTGCTTGTTTCTTCTACAACACTTGTTCTCCTTTGACTCGAGGTCTTTCTGGTTCGTCTCCGTTTTGAACTTCTGGTGATCCTTTTGCTTTACCAACTTCAGTCTCTGAAGGTTTTTCTTTGCCTTTTTTCCCCATTTTTGGCAACATCAAAAAGGAAGGATGACTGATGATGGAAGCTGTGATCAGACGATACCCAACTCCGTTTCTCAGAAACCCGTGAGAAGATTCGAGAGGAGTTTGAGCAAAGATGACTCAGAAGAGGAAGAAGCCAGTGGGTGAGAGAGATGATGATGGATGAGGGCAAGAGGAGTGTTTGTGGAGATGAAGGTGGGGGATATCGGTGGGTATGCATAGCTCTTATGAAAAGACAAAGAAGAGCGATTATGCATACAGACCTTAAAGGGAAGGATGAGGGCTTAAGATAGAGAAAGGGGGAGAGTATGTGGGGTGGATGTGAGAAAATGATATAGAATCAGTGACAGTCGTGAGGACTAACACTGACGATTTGCCTGCATTAGGTCTATGTTGAGAAGACCGTGTGCGGCAAGGGATGCCGGTGGACAACGAGAGAGAGCTCGTTGTTGTTGCCATTATGGGAGGTGTGCAAGAGGCACGAGATAAGCTTGATAACCAGTTGAAGTAACTAATGTAATTTGTTACCTCAACTTTTATCCTCCTGAAGCGTAAAAGCTTCTTTGCGCCTGGCATTATGATGGAAGACACTCGAATCTCCGGATACAAGTGAGAGAAAAAAGGAGCTTGACTTCGGAGAAGGATCCCAATCCAGTTGAATGGTCCTGTGTAGACTAGGTAGGCGAGAATCATTTTCTCACTCCATGACTTCTTTGTCATTGGTCTATCCATCATCGGAAAGAGTTTTATATAGAAAGAAAGTATTCTTACAGAGTAGTCTATGAAAGATTGTAAGTTGTGATGAAGAAATATTTCGAGGTACAAGGTATTTAATGTACGAAAATTTTGAAATTTTTTTGATTTTGGTGCCTTAAACCAAATTTAAGAGAAAACTTCACGTCCGCTGTCACTACATGGGATTGTTCGCTATTTTATTAACACGCCGCAAGTGTACGGGTGCAATTGTGTACAGTAGCAAGCAATGTCGTATTTCACAGAGACTAATTATTATCAATGCCTATCCTAAATTATTCTACTCTATCTGGACAAACGAAAATGAGAGTTTTTGCAGTAAAGAATAAAATAAATAAACAGCAGGAAAGAAAATAAATCAAGCTGCGAAACAGAGAAACAGATAAGAGAAGATTTCCCAAGGCAAAGGCTTCAACAGATTCTCCTAACTAACATGTTCAATTCAATTAATAAGACGATTCCTACGGCAATCTCTAAGCTAGTTCATACCCACTCCCGTGGCATACAAACCGTTGATTACATGCAAGGCTACCGTCCCCGGATCGCACTTCTAACATGCAACTCCTAAAAGCTCACAAGATTAACGCCCTCACAAATATCAATTCCCTTTAGAATTAAATATATGTGTTCTATGTTCTTAGTTCAGGTAATAATTATCATCTCCCGATATCAAATTAAAACCTATGATTATGCTAAATTGGTGGCCAATCAATAAAGTAAACAATTATAACAAGAACATGAAAAGGAATAACAATCTCAATTAATTGAATCAAACAGTCAGAAATTCAAATCATTTCTACTCCCTAAACCTTGGGAAAATGAGATTCTAGCCACACATAGACATATGAACTAGAATCAATATCTCAATAAAACAGAAAAACATTCAACAATAAAACCGTAGTGAAATCGAGAATCTTCAGTTCTTGCTCTTGCTCCGTTCTCCGTCTCTCACAGCTCTCAGGAAAAGTAAAATATGATATAAGCTGATAAAAGGTTGCAGAGAATAAGTTCTTGGGGAGTATTTATATGCCCTAGGTCTTGTAGCTCTCAAAAATACCCAAGATCGCTAAAAAAACGAATTTTGGGCGGAAATACGGCGACTCGCGCGGCCACGTCGCGCGGCCGCATGGCTGGCCCGCGTGACGAAACAGAACTCCTGACAGCTTTGCGCAGCGATTTTGTTTTGGCTTGTTCTCTCTCGTTCGAACTCTGATTTATGATCCGTTTGCGCTCACGAACTCCTCTTGAGACGAACTACAACTTGTATTTCAGCCAATTCTTCCAAATTCTGCTTCATTATTTCTAAAAATTCATTCAAACACAAGCAAGTAACAAGTTCTTGACCATAAACGAATATAATCTCAAATAGACCATCAAACACACAAAATCCTCACAACTAAGCATCAAAAATGACACACCAAGAGGTAAAAATGCATGTTTATCAGGGATATATGCCTCAAAAGTAGAAAAGAAGAATAAAATAATTGAATCTTGCCAAATCAGTGAAATTTTTAAGATTTTATTGCAGAGGCATGGGAAAAAGGCGGTACAAATTAAGGCAATTTTTTTTTGTTAAAAGTAATAGTAAAAGATTAGTCCAGCAGGTATATTTCAGTTAAGGTTTCCAACATTCAGTTGAAAGAATTTAAAAACGTACTTATCAGTTGGAAAGTTGATTATATAAAAGTGAAAGTTCATAATTGAAATAACTGATATACTGCATAAATCAAGTTACTTACTGGTCGACTGATCATTGGAGTCAGTCGATACCACGTCTTCAGTTAAACTGTTGAGATTAGTTCCGCCTCAAGAAGATACGTCTTCTTAGGTTGCCACGTCATCAGTCGAGAGGCTTTCAGTTGAAATCTTCAAAATCAACATCATTCTTCAGGATTTAGAAGTCCGATCCTTCCACATATATCATTGAATCTATCTCCCGGAAGAGCTTTGGTCAGCAGGTCGGCTCGTTGGATGCTTGTATGAATCTTCACAACTAAGACATCCTTCTTTTTCACATGGTCACGGATGAAGTGATGACATACTTCGACATGTTTACATCTGATGTACCAGATTCTGTGAAATTGCAATAGCACTTGAGCTATCGCAGTAGATGGGAACTTCTCTTTCTTCGATCCCGTAGTCCTTCAGTTGTTGGACTAACCACAGAATTTGCGAGTAGCAACTTTCCACAACAACATATTCAGCTTCAGTTGTAGAGGTGGCGACTGAAGTCTGTTTCTTTGAAAACCATTAGATAAGTTTGTTGCCTAAAAATTGACAGGTGCCGAAAGTTGATTTCCGATCAATTTTGCATCCTGTAAAATCTGAGTCTGAGTATCCTAGGAGCTTGAAGTTATCGTTAGCTGGATACCAAATACCTACATTGGATGTGCCTTTGAGATATCTTAAAATGCGTTTTGCAGCATCCATATGAGCTTCTTTCGGATCTGACTGATATCTCGCACATACTCCGACTGCAAAAGCTAAGTCTGGTCTACTTGCAGTTAAGTAAAGTAGTGATCCAATGATTTCTCTGTACTTAGTTGATGATACAGATTTTCCTTCAGTTCCTGGATTCACTTTCCATTAGGTATTCATTGGGATCTTCACTGACTTCATGTGTTGAATGCCAAACTTGTTGATCAGTTCCTTGGCATATTGCATCACATGATTTGTAGATTTGGCATGCCTTTTTCGGTATCGCCTGTTCGAACAACGACATCAACATTCTGAACCAGTCGCCTCTATTCTCCGACGTGTTGGATGGAACGGCGGCGCCGCTGATCTTTGAGGCCAACCGGCACTATTACCAGATGGGCTACTACTTGTGCGGACGACTTATATCTGGTGTGGCGCTGCTTCGTGAAGAGTCCACTGTTGACGACCAATCCAAAGGAGGCGAGGTTCAAGAAGATGCAAGAATCGGCACGGAAGGATGTCGAACGTGCCTTTGGAGTGCTTCAAGCTCGATGGAGAATCATTCGAAGTCCGGCGCGGGGTTGGTACGTCGAGCATCTCAAGGACATCTTGATGTGTTGCATCATTCTCCACAACATGATTGTGGAGAACGAAGGTGAAAGAGCTACCCATTGGAGAGATGACGATGCAGGACACGGGGCGTCTAGCAGTGACTCGATAGAGAGTGCTCGAGCAACTCTGGTTTGTTTCGAGCAATATGTGCAAAGAGATGCACTTCTCCGAGATAGGCAGATACATGCTCAGCTCCAAAATAATTTGATCAAGCAAGTTTGGGCACATTTCGGACCTCTAGTGCCGAAATAGTTATTTTAGGAAATGTTTTTAAATTTTAAAGATTTATGTAATTTTTTAATGTAATTTTTAGGATTTTAAAAATAATGCAATTTAAATTTGAAGTAAATTGTGTTATTTAAAATTGTGCAATTAAATTTAAATGAAAAATACGAAAATCAAAACTAAAAAGATCAAGTCAGCTATCAAGTCACCCCACTGTGGCATCCTGACTCATTGTGGTTAGGGGTGAAAAATCGGGTTGCGGGTATCGGGTATACCCTCACCTGTCCCGATACCCGCACGGGTATCGGATACCCGATACCCGCAAAATTCGGGTGGAGGGTCGGGTGCGGGTATCGCATCCTCAAAAATTGCGGGTAGAGGGTACCCTCGGGTATACCCGCGGATACCCGCATTACCCGCAAATAACATTATAAAATTAAAATTAAATAATTTTATTAGATTTTAATTTTATTCACATTTGTCGTTGTTTTGTTTTTGAGAGGTATTCACATTAGCCATTAGGCGTTCATATATATTAATATATACATGTTCATAAATCATAATTAAATTTCTTAAGATGGAAGCATCAATGAAATTAAATGGCTGTAATTTTACGAGTAATTTTTAACAATTATCTGTGAAGTTTGAGTTAAGATGCAGTCATGAATATGATTGTTGTGCTTGTTTGTTAGTTGTTTATTTATTATTTATTCGTCACAGGTTTTATGGATAATCGATTAAATAGAAAGGATATTTTCAATTTTTTTTGTGAAATGCGGGACGAAAATACCCTCTCGCGGGACGAAATACCCTCCAGCGGGACCAAAAACCCGCAAAATTACAATTAAAAAAAAATCACGGGACTGTGAGGGTACCCTCATACCCGTAGCGGGTATCCGCTGCGGGTATTCGGGTACCCGCATCGGGGAAGAGGGTCGGGTGAGGGTGCCGTTTTCGGCAGTTTTCGTCCCGCGGGTACCCGATTTTCCACCCCTAATTGTGGTTCCCTTTTTATCAAGTCAGCTATCAAGTCACCCCCCATTGTGGATGCTCTAAGCCTCTAATAGCAAATATTATTTTTGCTCATATCAAATATTAAATAGAAATATGACTTCTTCTAATAAAAATATTAGTTTTGCTCATATCAAGTATTACTTTTGTTCATATCAAATATTACTTAATACAAATATGACTTATTCTAATAACAAATATTTTTTTTGCTCATCTCAAATATTACTACTTATTAGAAATATGGTGAGATGGAGAGCGTTTTCCCCCTAACCCTAAAAAAACCCTAGTTTGCCGTTCTCTTTGCGGCGTCTGTTGATGGAGGCCGGCCGGCGTGATAGCGTTCAGCCTCAGCGTAGAGACGGGCTCAACCTCCCTCCGGTCTCGTCTAACTTTGCTTCGCACTCTAAGGCTTCGATGGTTTCGTCTGGTTCTACTCTTTCTGTGAAGGACAATACTATGGTGTTACGTGATTCTTCCCAACTTGGGCATGCTGGTACGGCTGGAGTGGAGAACTTGAACGAGGGTTTCATTGATAAGGTTGATTTGTTGAATCCTAGGAACTCGCTGCATGGCAAAGACATTGATACTGGCAAGGGTTCCTCTTCATATGCAGATGTAACAGTTAATCGGGCTCCTCGTCGACCGGATTTGCCTGCCCATCGGTTTCATGCTTTTAAGCCAACGAAAGAAGGAGATCAATTCTCTTTTAAAATACCTAAAGAGGAATATGCTAAAGCTATCCAGGAGTTTTCTCATGCCGTCATCAGCAGATTACTTCATAGGAAAGGAGACAAGCCGAGACCGGCGCTTGTTGTGAAGCAGGAACTCCAGAAAATTTGGAATCTGCGTGAGGATTGGCAGCTTATTCCTTTGGGCAAGGGATATTATACTATGGTGTTTAAAAATGCTGAAGACAAATCTCACGTCAAAGAAAAGGCTTTATGGGATATTTTTGGTGGGCACATTCGTCTTAGGGACTGGGTGAAGAATTTTGACCCGTTCAAAGAACATTCTTCCTTGGCCAACGTCTGGGTCAGAATTCACTACCTTCCAATCGAATACTGGAGGCCGGAGCTACTAACTGGAATAGGATGGTTTGTCGGACACCCTCTGAAGATTGATGGGGCTTCAGTTACGCATGATTTCGGGCAATATGCTAGGCTTTTGATCGAGATAGATATGGCTCAGGCTCTTCCACATTCTCTTCTTATTGATGGGGAGGACACTTCTTTTTATGTTGAATTCTCTTATGAGAATCTCCCGTTTTATTGTTCTAAGTGTAAAGTTACAGGGCATTCTTTGGATAAATGCCATAAGAGAAGGGATAATGAGAATGGTGCGCGTAATTCTGGTGAAACTGACAAACAGCCACAGGTCCTTTCTTCACAATGGCATCCCGTGCAGAACAACACTCAACATGTTGGAGATAAGGCAGCCTCGACAGGAGAGGATTTTGATGGATTTACACAGGTCAATTCTAAGAGTGGAAAGGAGAAACTCTCCTCTCCGGCACTGTCACATGATAAGACTGCTGGTTTACAAGGGAAAAGCCATCAGGTGCAAGTTCTTTCGGGAGGTCGTTTTGATGTTTTACAGCAGGAGAGTGAAGAGCAACAGTTGCGGAGTACTGACCTGCTACAATCTATTCTTAAGCCGGTGAACACGTCGGTTCTAGATGAGTCTATTAATGTTTCCGATTGTGAAGATAGTGAAGACCAGAGTTATTTCGAGGAAAGGCTGGATGTTGAAGTTGGAGTTGACCAAGAGACCATGGAGGAGCAGGGGGAACAATGTGGATGTTGTCCAGAGGGACAACATAGAAAGGGTGGATACGGATGCACATGCGCTGGAAAATGCGGTGAAAGCTCAGCGGCTGGAACAAATCTTAGCTATCGCTAAAGCTCCGATGCAGGTTCCCACTAGCAAACGCCGGGGGCGCCCAACCAAACAAGAACAAGCTGCCAGGGCGAAAGGGCAAATAACTAAACACGCTGAGGACAGTATCAAGGCGCGGTTAAGGAACTCAGGTGAAACGAGGGTCAAATCCCGGGATTTTATCATTGATAACAGCAATAGGGAGAGTATTCAAGCTATGGATAACGTCGCCAAGGAAAGTTGGGCTGATGAGGTGGAAAGAAGCAGAATTTTTTCCGCAACTTCGCAATGATTTTAATGAATATCGTTGCTTGGAACATCCGTGGTCTGACGGATGAATCCAAAAATTTGTTAAAAGAACACTGTCGTTCTTTCTCTCCTATTTTGGTGGGGTTAATCGAGCCTAAGACGGCTTTTCGCATAGTTCGCCCTGGGTTTTGGCATTCTTTGAATATGGTTCCGATTCACCATAATAATCGAAGTTCTAGGTGTTCCAATATCTGGGTGTTGGCTAATCCTTCCTTGGTCGTTAATGTTGTTTTCACTTCGGATCAAGCTGTAATTGTTGATTGTGTGTGGCAGAGATGGGATTTCCGGATTGCTGTTGTTCATGGAGCCAACAATCACGTCGATCGCAGGACTCTTTGGGGTGATCTTTCCCGGTTTGCTTCGGGTCGCTTTATTTGTATTGGAGATTTTAATGCTGTCAAGGGAGCTCACGAGCGTCTCAGTTTGATTTCTCCGCATAGGGGTTCATGTACTGAGTTCTGTACTTTTATTGATGATACGCAGCTGATTGAATCCCCGACGGAGGGTTTACGGTTTACCTGGTCTGGTAGGAGGTTTCTCCCGCGGCATGTTGAATCTGTTCTTGATAGAGCTTTTTTCTCACAGGAGTTTGCAGATATGTGGGATTCTATTGTTACTTCGGCGCTCCCCCGTCTCACTTCGGATCATTCTCCGTTGGTGTTGCAGTGTCGACGGAATGTCCCTACGGGTCGCAGTCAATTTCGTTTTTTGAATATGTGGACTCTTCATCCAAATTTTATGGACATGGTTTTGGCTTCTTGGATTTAGTCTGTTGATACTTTGTGCCCTATTCTACGGGTTATGCTTAAACTTAAGAGACTGAGATCGGATATTAGAGTGTGGAATAAGGAGATTTTTGGGAATGTTGACTCTTCTATTGCTCGGGATCAGATGGAGTTGATGGCTCTTCAAAGTCGTATTTCTGAAGAGGGCTACTCGGACAAGCTTTTTGATTATGAGGTTCGTTGCCAAGCTAAGCTCAATATAGCGCTTACAAGGAAGAACAGTTTGCTGCAGCAAAAAAGTCGTGCTGCCTGGTTAAAAGATGGTGATAGGAACACAACCTTCTTTCACAGAATTGCTAAATTAAAAAAAAAAGAAAACGATGATTACCAGATTATCCATTGCTGGTGTTGATGTTTACGATCCTGATATTATTGAAAGGCATATTATTGATCATTTTTCTTCGCTCTTCAAAGATGATGGAAGCCCTCTGGAGGACCAACTGGTAATTGATGCTTATGTTGATTCGAATATCTCGGAGGCGCAAAATAATATGTTAGTTCGCATCCCTGATGAGAGCGAGATTGCAGCGGCTGTGTTTAGCATGGATGCTAATAGTGCTCCGGGTCCGGATGGTTTTTCGGGTATGTTTTTTCAGAAGTGTTGGAGCGTTGTCAAAGAGGATGTGATTAGAGCCGTGCAGACTTTCTTTCGCCGATCTTACTTGCCGACTGGTTGTAATGCTAGCAATATGGTCCTCATTCCTAAGAAGGAGATGGTGACGACTGTGGCAGATCTGAGACCTATTGTGCTTTCAAACTTTTTCTTTAAGATTATTTCGAAGATTTTGGCTCTCCGTCTTAATGTGGTTGCTGCTACTCATGTTTCGGCTAATCAGTTTGGGTTTATCAGTGGTCGTAGTATTCATGAATGTATTATGTTTAGCTCTGAGGGCTTTAATTGTATGCAGCGTACGGAACGGGGTATGAACATGGCTTGTAAAATTGACATTCGGAAAGCGTTTGATACTATCCGATGGGGTTTTATTATGCAGGTGCTTCGCGCTAATGGTTACCATGAGAGCTTTATTCGTTGGATTCAGATTATTTTCGATTCGGCTAGGCTTTCCATTATTTATAATGGCCATCTCAGTGGTTATTTTGCGTGCTCTAGAGGTGTGAGACAAGGAGATCCGCTTTCTCCTATTTTGTTTGGGATCGCTGAGGACGTGTTAAGTCACATTTTTAGCAGCTGCGTGAATTCTCGTCATTTGGTCCCTATGGGATTCAGTCGTGCCTCGACTTTTCCTACTCATCTTTTCTATGCGGATGACATCATTATCTTCTGCAAAGCTACGGTTCGTAATGCCCGAAAAGTCCAGGAAATTCTTAGATATTATGGTTCGATTTCGGGCCAGTACTGCAGTCAAGATAAGTCTAACCTTTTCTTTGCTAGGCGTGTTCCAACGGATAGAAGGAGAGCTATCCGTCATGAGTTGGGGTTTTCCCTTGGCAGTTTACCGATGAATTATTTGGGAGTTCCTATCTTTGTTGGTCGCCCACGGGCCTCTTATTTTATGCCGATCTTTGATAAGATTGTGAACAAGTTTGCTAGATGGAAAGGGCTCCAACTTTCTATGGCAGGAAGACTTTGTCTTGTGCAGTCGGTTATTCAGAGTTCGATTGTTCATTCTATGATGGTATACAAATGGCCGAAGACTCTGCTTCATTCGCTTGACAGGAAATGCAGGAACTTTATGTGGACTGGGAGCACTGATTTCACCGAAGGAGGAAGGGGGTCTAGGTGTTCGTTCTTTCACTTTGATGAACCAGTCTTACCTTATGAAGTTAGCTTGGAGAATGATAATAGGTCAGGATTGGGCTCACAAGATTCTTCGGTCTAGGTATCTTAATAACTTCGGTTATGCTAAACATTCTATTGCGAATTCTGCTATTTGGATTGGTGTTAAGAAGGAAGTGAACAGATTGGTGGATAATACATACTCTTGCATTGATAGGGGCGAGAATACCTATTTTTGGAAGGATGACTGGCTTGGGTATAAGTTGGTGGATAAGCTTAAGATACCGCACTACATGCATGATTTTCTTAATTTTTCGATACAAGATTATTTCTATGACGAGGTATGGCATTTCTCCGCATCCTTTGTCAATCGTTTCCCGGAGGTTGTTGCGGATATTCTTTTGCTTCCTATGACGGGAGGTAATGACCGTAGATTTTGGAAGCACTCGGTTAGGGGGAAGGTGTCTGCGGCTCTGGCTTTTTCGAGTATTTGTCATCGTTTTCCTCAGGTTACCTGGGGTATGTGGATTTGGGAATCATATATTCCGGTTCGGCGCTCTATTCTGTGTTGGAGAGTCATACACGGACGTCTTCCCACTTTGGATACTTTGATTCGGCGTGGCATGATTGTTCCTAATGGGTGCCCCATTTGTCTTATGGATGAAGAATCGATTGCTCATATTATGTGGCAATGTGAGAAGGTGAGATTTATCTGGAAAGAGTTTCTTTCTTGGTTCGACAGGAGCTCTCTTGGGGAGTGCATGGATATTCACTCTTTTCTTGTTGCGGCTTGGAACTCTTCTTTTAGTTCGCAACTTCAGGCCTTCTGGAAAGCTGGTATTATCACAATTATGTGGAAAATTTAGGATTGTCGAAATTCGGCGGTGTTTGACAGTACTCGGTTTGAGCCTCGCGCGATTCTTGCCTTTGTGAAGTCGTTCTTTAGTGAGATGGATGGCAATTTCAGTACTCTGGGAAATAGCAGAAATACTTGGTCTGACTATGTGATCACTAGAAATATTGGAGTCTCTACGCGTCCGACTCTTCCTCCTCGTATGGTTGAAGTTCACTGGTGGCCTCCAGTGAATCATTGGATTAAAGTCAACACCGACGGCTCGGCTCTGGGTGCTCCTGGCGCCATTGCGGCCGGCTGCGTTTTCAGGGATAAATGGTCTGTTGTGCGGGGTTGTTTTCACATTAAAGGTGGCGTTGGCTTTGCTTTTGAAGCTGAGCTTTTGGCGGTGATTACTGCTATTAATCTCGCGCATGATCGTAATTGGTTGCACTTGTGGATTGAGGCTGATTCAATGTATGTGGTGCATCTCTTGCAGTCGAAATCTTTAGATGTCCCGTGGCGTTTTATGGCGTTATGGAAAAATGTTATCGGTCGTCTTCAAGATTTCAATTTAATGGTCAGCCACATTTATAGAGAGGGCAACAAGCCAGCGGATATTATGGCCAATGGTGATAGGAATGAGGGATGGTGGCCCTTTGCAATTTCTGAGATTGAACATGCTGTGGCTACTGACATGTTGGTGGTTGGGTTTTTGGGATGTTTGCCTTTGTGCTTGGTTTTTGGTTGATGAGGGTTTTTGGTTAGCTGCTGTCGGCGTGGAGGTGTTTATGAAGGTGTTGGTGTTGTCTTGGAGCTCGGGGTATGGAGCTTGGGCTGGGGTTGATGATGTTCTCGACTGCGCCGTTTCTAGCAGGGGATTCCTCGGCGACGGCTCTTCGGCCATCGGGCTCCTCTCGCGGTGTTGCCTTTGCGGGTGGTGCTTGCTTTGTTTGCTGTTGGGAGTCTCTGGCGACATTCTTCCCACGACCTTGGCTTTGTCTCGTTTCTTTCCTTTCTGCTTTTCAGTGTGAGGTTTCTTTTGCTGTTCTTTAGATTGATTTTCTCTTGTTTGTTTTTTCTTTGTGTTTATTGGAACCGTTTCCCCACTGCATTGAAGCCGAGCAACTTAAGGGTGATGGTTAGGCCGGAATCCTTGAAGTTGTCTCACTTCCGCTTTGATGCTGGGGTTTGTTTTCTTCTTAAAGACGAGCACTCATTTTCCTTTTAAGGTTTTTCCCTCGCGGGTTTACTTAAAACGTTTTAATGAGGCTCGGCCCGTAGTTTGTTCTCTTGTGCTCTCACGGGTTTCTTTGGTTCCTTTTTTTCCTTTCTTTTTAATAAAAGCTTTATTTAATAAACAACTTATTAGAAATATGATCTCTGTTAATAACAAATATTATTTCTTCTAATAAAAAATATTATTTTAATTATGTCAAATAATATATATTATTTAATAAAAATAGATTTTATTTTAATAATAAATATTACTTTTGTTACTCTCAAACTAAAAAATTTGTCTATTTGCTAGTCGGCCCGCTTGGGCTTCGGGCCGAAAGAGCCCGACAAATTTTGTTAGTAGCATTGATTTTTAAATCGTTCTAAGAAACTAAATTAACTTATTGTGGTGAATGGGTCAGAATATTAGCATAAAAAAATTTATGCATAGTAAGTAGAAATCTTACTACCTTTCTCACATGGAGGCTGGGCCATAAAAATGCGCCGGACCCGGGCTACACGAAAAAAATCGCCTCCATGGGGATTCGAACCCAGGGCTTTCAGAAATAAAGAAGATTCGCTTACCACTGCACAAAATTATTTTATGCTTTTTACTATAAAGTCCTCGTATATGAGAACAGTTGCATGCAAGACCAGCTCTAATCTATATATTATATGAAGCCACAGTTTGTGGCAATTTAGCAAATAAAACAATATATAAAAGGCAAATCTATATCTATCTATATGTTAAAGAGTTTCTAACGGATATATTTTTGCGCCTTTTTTGAGAGTTATTTCTGATAATAAAGTTGAACAATTTCTTCCGCAGTCAAGGGAACGTGGTGAAGTTGAGCGTTTTTTAAACCGTAAACATGGAGCAGTTTTTTTTATACTCCCATGTGAGGTTTAGTCATTTAACCCCACTATCAGTTTTTCTCTAAACTCCCCGTTTCTTCTCTATCTATATGTCCCTCTCAAATTCTGCAAGAATCTCAAAATTTATGTTTTACAGTAGAATCAACCAACGCACTTCAGAGATGGACGAGCTAGCCCATGAGTTTAATCTTGGCCTTCTTACATCCTAGAATTTGATTTATAATTATGGCTTCCTATATTTGCTTTTGAATTTGGGTCGAAACGATTGCAATTTCTCATGTCTGTTAAAGCATTTGGGATTAAGCTTTCATTGCCAAATAGGTGGTGAGATGTTTGCCCATGAGAATTTGGAACTACTTATTTTATGATCAATTATTTTTTTTTTTTCAGATGGCGATTACCATATCTTTACAAGAGTAGAAACACGGGGGGATCAAAGTGGAAGACCATTGATAAAGATATTGTCGTAAGCTATATCTTTCAAATGTATTGGTATTAATATTTTCCAAATAAGACATTGAATCACCTCTTATTTTGTTGAATTTGACAATTTTTTTATTCATGTAATTTGGTCAAATAATTTTCATTCTATATGTGTATTAGGCTAAGGTGCCGGATGTTCTGATAGTGTAAAAAAAAGTATTTCTACACATCATGCATTGAGGTATTTTTTATTTTCAATTTTTTGGCACTAAAGTTCTCACATTCGACATCATTTTTGTCAATTCTTATACCACATTTGTGAAACCATTATCTTAGTTTGTAGTTGTATTTGAGTATGTTTTTTCTTACATTGGTTGACAAATATCTTGCATTACTGGCAAAATATGTGTGTTTGGATTGTAGCTCTTCACACAATCACATTAGCTAAGCACTTTGAAAATAGCCAAGAAAATTTGTCATGTTGGAGATATTGTTGAACAAGCAGAGAAAATATCATTTCTAGCATGTTCTTATTTTTCATATCTTTGCATCTCAAATGGCATATTTATGATTGGGGACTATAGCCCAATTCAATCGTTGTTGGCATTTGTAGGCAAACCGAGGGCGTTGCAGGCTTACTCTGCAGCCCCCAAGGCATCGTACGTAGGATCAGTTACATAAGAGTGTATTTGAAAAAAGTATATGATTGAGAGATATTTATTTGAATGTGTCTTGCAGTTATGCTTTTCTGATGTGATAATAGAAGTTATTTGGTTTATGCATAATGACACATATGAAGATCTAGCTTGCATTTGTAACAATGTTTGTAGTTATGATTAGTGGGTTGTAAATTATTATTAAATAAATCTAACTTTGCAATAGTTTGATCATGTGGAAATGAATCTTGATTTGAGTTTATTCTATTTGTTAATATACATGGCTTAGGCCAGTCCACTGCAAGCATGTTTGCATTTACCAAGAAAATAGTTTAAGATCTATGAGGAGACTTTAATGTCTACTTGCATAAATGTTTGTTATATTTGAGATATTGTGATTGGTCCTTTGAGACTCATTCTTTCTTGCAATATCTTAAATTTCTTGAACTTCACTTAGTGTGCCTAGACTTCATTTCTTTTAACTACTAATGGTGGACATTTAGCGGTTAGTGAACTGATTGTGAAAGCTTGAAAAATCGGTTGCTTAAGCTTTTGATGTCGTGAGACGACAACTAATGCTTATAACTATTGTATATCTATAGAAAGAGTATATCTTGAATTCTTTTTAGTTAAAATTACATGTGACTTAATATCAAAGATTTGAAGATACATTTTGATATATCAAAGGGATTTTAATCTTATTTTCTCTCTCACTATCTCCATTTAAGATCTCTAATGGTTGTAGGCAAGGCCCCATCTGCTCATGAGAGAGAAGCAATCTATACTAATATACTAAAGGAAAGTAGTCTACCGTATTTTCCCGCCAAAAAACCTCTATCACACAAGTTATAAAAAATTAATATTTTATTACTAACCAACAACTTTATGAGGCTGTCCAACAACTTTAATGTGACTCTTCAACTTCAAGGCTGCCTATTTAATCCCCTTGAAAAAAAGCTGCTTATTTAACTTCTGATTCTTTTTATTGTCTCTTCAACTTTTAAAATCAAATTTTCATCTATGCAACTTCTAAAATCATTTAGGATGCCACGAATATAAATATATGTGATTGACATTTCTCTTTAGCAAATTATTGCGGCTACTACTGCCCACAAAATGTAGTATATATATGTATATTTCGCAGTATTTGCATGATTTTGTAGCTCATTAATATTCTTCTACAGAATACTTTTGCAAGTACATATATTCACTTCCTATGAATTACCACAAGTAAGTTAATCTATATCTATGTTTTCTCTCTTTTGTGTTCAAATTCACTGCAAAAATAACTTAGCATAAATCAATTATTATTACATCAGAGAATTCAACCCAAATCAATGTATCTTGAGAAAATTAATCTCATTTGTAAATTTCTTTTTACCACAAAATTAGCTCAAGAGAATTTCAGTCTCTTATATAGCAAGATGTATTTAAAAAAAAAAAAGCAATTAATTATGAGATTGACGAGAATTATGAATAGCAGAGTGAACAGAAGAAGAAGAAGAAATGCCTGAGAAGTGAAGGAAAAGAAGTACATGTTGGATTTGTATACTGAAAGCAAGAACGTTTTATGCTTGTATACAATGATTCATGTTTTCACTATTTAATCTCCTATCTGATTGGGTTCATGATTGCATATGTATGTTCTTTATCTCTATATAAGTAGATTATATGGTGTGTTGTAGATCACAGAAGACCATATAATTGGATTAACCTTAAGAGATATAATATGATCACAACCGAAATAACTCTAGGACAAGTTATTGGTTTAGGTTGCGGTATAGATGGAAGTAGTTTGTCTTGACTACTTATCTATACTGGTACGTAATACGTATTGATAGGACCACAGTGAGATATATTCTTCTATCTGACTTAAGTGAAGAATTAGAGATCTTGGTGACTTATAAGATCTTAATACTAATAAGATGTTAGATATATATGTTGATTCGTCTATCACTTTGACTTACTATGAGCGAGAGTTATATAGTAACTTGAGTACTCTGTATCTTGGGTGATAGCGGTTAATATATGATATCTGATTATATGTATTGGTACTCGTATCCGTATAGGATAATGACATCCCCTTAAGGAGCTCAATAATGTTTATTGCGCTAAACCCTGCAGGTTGATTAAGTTCAGGCGCAATAATAAAGTTTGAGTGGTATTGCTTAAGGATTACAAAGAGATTAATTAATTTAGGCTGTCAGAGCTCTAATTAATTAATGGATGTCGGATATTTTAAATACGAGGATTTAATAAGTCTAAATACAAGCACCGACTCATCACCGGCAATAAAAGGGTAAGTCAATATCGGTTCTCTAGTGGAATGAACTGATATTTATAAATTAATTATGGTCTGGGCTGATCATAGATAATTTATTTGAGGCCCATCTTTATTCCTTGTATCTGGTCCCTGGACTGGCCCAAAGTCTCCCAGCCCAAATCGAGCCAGAAATCGTCCCACACCCTAAAACTAGCGCCTCCCCCTTTTCTGTATTATAAAAATACAGCTGTCAGCTCTCAGGAAAAACACACTGATAATTATTAGAGTTTGAGAACTGAGAAGAGGCGCAGAAACACGGTGGGGATTTCTAGCTTGGGATTTCTCACAGTTCGTTGTCCATCCAACGGTGAGACTTGAGCGGGATACAGTCGAGAAGATCAGAACTGGAGTCTTTCGACACAATCATCAACAACCTGTGCATCCGATTCACAAGTAAGTAATTCCTAACACCTATGTGCAGCTGTTAAATTCATAGGAGCATGTTAGGATTAATCGTTGTATGATAAATTAATAATAACCAAGAAACGATCATCGGGCAAACGGAACGTTAATTCAATTTAATATTCCTTCAATTGGTATCAGAGCCCAGGATTATTTTCTTGGCTCTATTATTAGTTTATGTACGATTAATAATGTGCGTTGTTTTTACTGCTGTTGTTCTTCGTGGTCTGTTGATTCGTAGGATACGTTGTTTGACGTTGTAATCGTTTTTCACCACGAGAAAATTCGTGGTTAGATTAGGTTTTCAATTGTATTTGTTTTTCCCTGTGTTATCTGTAAAACTGAGGAACGAAACGAGACGACGACGAATCAACAACGGACGAATGGTGTAAGGTAAGTACGCTGCGGCGTGGGCTGCCGGCGCCGAGGGCAACGCGCGCACGAGCGCTTGCGCGCCGTGTGCCGCGCGCGCCTGGTCAGGCTGCCGAGCAGCGCCGGGTGCCGCTGCTGCAGAGGGTGCCGTGTGGGGCTTCTGCGCGTGCTGCTGGTGGTGTGCGGGTCGGGCGAAAGGAGGGAGGCAGGCGGCAGGGGCTGTGCGCGCCCGGGGCCGCGCCTGCGCGCTTTGCGCACTGCGCGCCCAGCAGGCGGCGCACTGCCGCTGCTGCCGCTGCTGTTACCTTCGCCGGGGGCCTGCTGCTGTTGTGCGCTGGAGCATGCTGGAGGCGCCGAGGGCTGCTGTTGCCGCTGGACACGCCGAGGAGGCCGCACCAGGCGGGTGCTGCCAGCGTCGGGCCGCTCTGCGCGCCGGGCTGCTGCAGCGCCGTGCTGCTGCTGCACGCCGAGGGTGGTTGCTCAATGAAGCGGCGGCGCCTAGGTGTCCCAAACCCTAGGTGGCCGAGTTTTCCAAACCCTAGGGGGCCCAAACCCTAGTTTTTCCTAAGACAGGCCTATGTGTTCGGGCCAAGTTTAGTTTTGGGCTTGTTTTATTTATTTTATTTTTTTTTTGAAAATAGAATGAATGGGTCACGAAGAATTTTTTAATTCTTTTATTCTGTTCTTTGCATGCCGTGGTGTTTATCCCTTATGCTCTTAACTTGCTTTTGTTCGTCTTAGCTTGTTAATATGCTTTATTAACTGCGCTTAGACAAGCATGATAGTAGGTTTATCGTTTTCTTAAGCATGTTTTAGAATTCTGCGAGCATGTTTTACATGTTGCGTTCTAGAAAAGCATGATTAGGATTATGTGCTTGAGCATGAACAAACCTTCTGAAGTTAAAAAGACTAAGCAGTTTCAATAATTTTAATTCTTTAAAATTATTTCTAGACCTCCACATGCGGTCTCTAGACAAAGTGATTGACAATGTGAGTAAACGTCCACCCCACGTGGCTTGCTTCATATTTGTTTCTCATAAGTTTTTCAGAAGAGGTTTCTATAAAAAATATTTAAACCATTAAAGTAGTGGGAGTTATGCAGTAGACGTCCACCCCACGTGGCTTACTTGTGTAATTCTCACAAGTACTTTGGAGAATGGAATTAAATAAGATAACCAAGAAAATTAAATTGAAAGCGGCATGGTCCTAGTGAGTATGTTAATTTCGAGAATTTAATTTTCAAAGTTAAAATGTGGTCATTGCTTAGATATCATATCAAGTACAATGTGCAACTTCCCCACGAAGTCCCTTCTTGATGATGATATGGTCTAGTCTAGGTGCCAACTATTAATTTCTTTTGCAAAAGGTTAAGTTGACATGGAAATTAAATGACTAGGTGAATAGTCTGGTTGAGGAATTCGTGTGTAAACGTCCACCCCACGTGGCTTGCACATGGGATTCTTTGAGCGGTTGGAGGTTTCATTAATATTGTTTTATCAAAAGGTTACAATATTATTGTTACGAACTATATGCGTTCATGTTCTTACATGTTTAAATTGTTTACTTTCAGATATGTCTATGTCTCTGATTATTAACATTCTAGCCAATAATCCTCTCACCGGTCCTAATTATACAAAATGGAAACGCCACATAATGTATATTCTTGACGCTGATGAGCACAGTTTTGTGCTTACTACTCCACGTCCCGCGGCCTTAACTGATCAGTCGACTGATGCGGAACGTGAGGCGCATAGAAGGTGGCACAAGTCGAATAATATGGCCAAGTGCTATATTATGATGACTATGTCGCAAACTTTGCAACTCCAGCATCAGGGCATCGACGATGCGACTACGATCATGTTAAATCTCTCTGAGGTTTATGGGGAGTCTGAAAGATCTGCCCGCTTTAACATGATGAGAGAAATCTTGGCATGTAAGATGAGCGACGGCAGTTCTGTGCACGATCATGTCATGCATATGATAAATTTGTTTGACAGGCTTGATCTGCTAGGAGGGGGTATCAAAGGCGAAGCCAAAGTCGATATCATCCTCAACACTCTCCCCAAATCCTATGAGAACTTCCGTCTCAACGTCGTTATGAGCAAGGCCAACTATACTCTCAATGAGTTGTTGAATGCTCTGGTTACTGCAGAGGGAGTCATGGGCACGCGAAAAGGGAAAGAGGTTCTTGTCGCTGCCAAGGGATCTACTTCTTCGTCGAAAGGCGGGAAAAAGAAGTGGAAGGGTCCAAAGGGCAAGAATGACAACGAAGCTAGTGGGAGTGGCAAAGCCAAAGGTGACGGCCCTAGCGGCGGCGTGAAGAAGCCGACGGGAAAAGGGAAGTGCTTCAAGTGCGGCAAGACTGGGCATTGGAAGAAAGATTGTCCGATGCTCAAGGCAAAGGGACAAGGTACGTCACAAGTTTTAGTAACTGAGACATGTTTAGCTTCGTTTTCTACTCATTCATGGGTAGTGGATACGGGGGCAACTGATTATGTTTGTTACACCTTGCAGGGCTTCAAGCCGACAAGGGAGCTGGAAAGTGATGAGATCACCATCTCCATGGGCAATGCGTCAAAGGTCGCAGCTGTTGCTATTGGAGATTTATCTTTATGTTTTGGTGATGACATTTTAGTTTTGAGAGATATTTTATATGTGCCGGATTTTCGGCGGAACATAATTTCTGTTTCAAAATTGTTTTTAGATGGATATTCTGTTACTTTTGATAGAGGCGTCTCTATCATGAAAAATAACATGACTATTTGTTCTGGAATTTTGAACAACTCTCTCTATACTATTACATGTCCAATTTAAAATTATGTACATGTTGCATCTACATCACAAATCTGTCCTAGTCCCTAATAAGAGGAAGTATTATTCTCATGAACAATATACGCATGCGTGGCACCTAAGGTTAGGCCACATCAATCTAAATAGGATCCAAAGGCTCGTTTCAAATGGAGTCTTGAAAGACTTTCAAGCTGTTCCATTTAGAACCTGCGAATCCTGTATAGAAGGAAAGATGACGGCAAGGCCTTTTAAGGCCAAGGGGAATAGGGCCTCGCATGTGTTAGAATTGATTCATTCTGACCTGTGTGGACCAATGTCCACAAAGGCTCGTGGAGGGTATGAGTATTTCGTCACTTTCATTGATGATTACTCAAGATATGGGTATATTTACCTACTTCAACGCAAGTCTGAATGCTTTGAGAAATTCAAAGAATTCAAGGCAGAAGTGGAGAAGAGAAGGGGTAAATCTATCAAGTCATTGCGGTCTGATCGCGGTGGCGAATACCTCGGAAACGAGTTCTTGCAATACTTGTTAGAATGTGGGATTACATCCCAGTTGACTGCACCGGGTACTCCCCAACAGAATGGTGTAGCAGAGAGAAGAAACAGAACTCTTATGGAAATGGTACGATCTATGATGAGCTATGCATCATTGCCTATTTCGTTTTGGGGATATGCCTTGGAAACAGCGGTTTATTTGCTAAATAGGGTACCGTCCAAATCGGTTCCTAAAACTCCTATCGAGTTATGGTCAGGGCGTCAGCCCAGCTTGAACCATATAAAGGTATAGGGTTGTCCTGCATACGTGCTAGACACGGAAGCGAAGAAATTGGAGCCTAGATGCGAGTTAATGTTGTTTATAGGATATCCTAAGGAAACGAAAGGTGGTTATTTTTATAATCCTAAGGATCAGAAAGTGGTTGTTAGCACCAACGCACGATTCTTGGAACAGGATTATATAAATGAACACAAGTCGAGGTTCGAGATTGTCCTTCAAGAAATCGAAGGCAATGGACAGGCGATTCCATCACCCCAGCCAAGTGTGCAAGTGAATGCACCACAGGATACTGCACAAACCATTGTCACAGTTGTACCACCATCGCTTCGTCGTAGTGTGAGGGTTGTAGTTCAACCCGATCGATTTATGTTCTTGGGAGAATCTTCGGATCTTCTTCCTGTTGATGAACAAAAGGATGTCGACCCTGATAACTATAGACAAGCGATGAAAGATCTGGATGCAGATTCTTGGTACGACGCCATGGTTTCTGAAATAGAATCCATGACTGCTATGGGTGTATACGAGAAAACTGAACTGCCTGATGGTTTTGAAGCTATAGGTAGTAGGTGGGTATACAAAAGAAAGCGAGATTCGGATGGCGAAGTCGCAGCTTTTAAAGCTAGACTGGTGGCGAAAGGCTATACCCAGGAACAGGGTATAGATTATGATGAAACTTTTTCGCCGGTTGCCATGCTTAAGTCTATCCGAATACTCCTTGCCATAGCAGCCCACATGAACCTTGAGATTTGGCAAATGGATGTCAAAACCGCTTTTCTAAACGGTTTCCTTGAAGAAGGAAGGGACATCTATATGCAGCAACCCGAAGGGTTTGTGAAGAAGGGCGAAGAGCATCTTGTTTGGAAGTTGAAAAAGTCCATTTATGGACTTAAGCAAGCTTCGAGGTCATGGAACAAGCATTTTGAAGAGGTGATTAAATCCTATGGATTTACTCGCTGTGAAAATGAATTTAGTTGCGTGTACCGTTTGGATGCCGATGGCGACGTGGTTTTCCTTGCACTTTATGTAGATGATATCCTCCTCATTGGCAACAATGTTGAGCTATTATCGGACATAAAGAAGTGGTTATCCAAACAGTTTCAAATGAAGGACTTAGGAGATGCAGCGTACATCCTAGGGATCAAGGTTGTCCGTGATCGCCAGAAAAGGAATGTTGAGCTTATCTCTAGCGACCTACATTGATACTGTGATTGCTCGTTTTAGAATGCAAAATGCTAAAAAAGGCTTGCTACCTTTTAGACATGGCATTCCTCTGTCTAAGGACATGTGTCCTAAGACGCCTAGTGAGGTTGAGGAGATGAGGAAGATACCCTATGCTTCCGCAGTAGGTAGCCTCATGTATGCAATGCTTTGCACGAGACCTGATATTTGCTATGTCGTTGGCATGGTTGCAAGATATCAGTCGAACCCTGGACCAGGACACTGGACTGCGGTAAAGCATATTCTCAAGTACCTGAAGAGGACTCGAGATTATAGGCTAGTTTACCAGTCAGACAGTCTATCTCCTTTGGGTTACACCGATTCGGATTTCCAGGCTGACCGGGATGAGAAGAGATCTACCTCTGGATATGTGTTTACCATTGGAGGTGGAGCCGTATCATGGCGAAGTGCAAAGCAGAACTGCATTGCAGACTCCACCATGGGAGCCGAGTATGTAGCTGCTTCCGAAGCTGCTAAAGAGGCTGTATGGTTCCGGAACTACCTCTTGGATCTAGGAGTGGTACCTAATTTGCCTAAGAGTATCATAATTTATTGTGATAACTCGGGTGCAGTGGCAAATTCTAAGGAACCCAGGAGCCACAAGGCGACAAAACACATAGAGAGAAAGTACCACATCATACGAGAAATCGTAAGCAGAGGAGATGTGCTAGTAGAGAAGATTGATACTTTGGAGAACTTAGTTGATCCTTTCACGAAGAGCTTACCGCAAAAGGCCTACGAGAAGCATGCTCGAGGGATGAGGCTGCGGTTGATGCCACCCACTTAGAGGAAAAACTTTCAGTATAAGTGGGAGAAGAAGTAAAGAGTGAAGTGGATGTTATAATAGCTAGTATTTAGACACATTGTATACTAAAAGTTTTGCTTTAGTATAAGTGGGAGATTGTTGGATTTGTATACTGAAAGCAAGAACGTTTTATGCTTGTATACAATGATTCCTGTTTTCACTATTTAATCTCCTATCTGATTGGGTTCATGATTGCATATGTATGTTCTTTATCTCTATATAAGTAGATTATATGGTGTGTTGTAGATCACAGAAGACCATATAATTGGATTAACCTTAAGAGATATAATATGATCACAACCGAAATAACTCTAGGACAAGTTATTGGTTTAGGTTGCGGTATAGATGGAAGTAGTTTGTCTTGACTACTTATCTATACTGGTACGTAATACGTATTGATAGGACCACAGTGAGATATATTCTTCTATCTGACTTAAGTGAAGAATTAGAGATCTTGGTGACTTATAAGATCTTAATACTAATAAGATGTTAGATATATATGTTGATTCGTCTATCACTTTGACTTACTATGAGCGAGAGTTATATAGTAACTTGAGTACTCTGTATCTTGGGTGATAGCGGTTAATATATGATATCTAATTATCTGTATTGGTACTCGTATCCGTATAGGATAATGACATCCCCTTAAGGAGCTCAATAATGTTTATTGCGCTAAACCCTGCAGGTTGATTAAGTTCAGGCGCAATAATAAAGTTTGAGTGGTATTGCTTAAGGATTACAAAGAAATTAATTAATTTAGGCTGTCAGAGCTCTAATTAATTAATGGATGTCGGATATTTTAAATACGAGGATTTAATAAGTCTAAATACAAGCCCCGACTCATCACCGGCAATAAAAGGGTAAGTCAATATCGGTTCTCTAGTGGAATGAACTGATATTTATAAATTAATTATGGTCTGAGCTGATCATAGATAATTAATTTATTTGAGGCCCATCTTTATTCCTTGTATCTGGTCCCTGGACTGGCCCAAAGTCTCCCAGCCCAAATAGAGCCAGAAATCGCCCCACACCCTAAAACTGGCGCCTCCCCCTTTTCTGTATTATAAAAATACAGCTGTCAGCTCTCAGGAAAAACACACTGATAATTATTAGAGTTTGAGAACTGAGAAGAGGAGCAGAAACACGGTGGGGATTTCTAGCTTGGGATTTCTCACAGTTCGTTGTCCATCCAACGGTGAGACTTGAGCGGGATACAGTCGAGAAGATCAGAACTGGAGTCTTTCGACACAATCATCAACAACCTGTGAATCCGATTCACAAGTAAGTAATTCCTAACACCTATGTGCAGCTGTTAAATTCATAGGAGCATATGTTAGAATTAATCGTTGTATGATAAATTAATAATAACCAAGAAACGATCATCAGGCAAACGGAACGTTAATTCAATTTAATATTCCTTCAGTACATGTGTCGATGAAGAAGCCATGGTAGAGAAGAAGCAGTGATCGATAAAACTAAAACTAGGGGCTTCTCTTATTTTTTCTTGTATATTGTTTTTGTAATTTTGTATTTTACTATGTTTTTTTTATGGAACTTACCCGGGCCCAAATTATCATGTTATTTAATTTGGATAATTAGTTTGGGCTTTTAGTTTTTTCGGATAATAGTTTAGTCTTATTTTAATCCATGTCTAAAATTATTATATTTTGTATGAATTATTCATTTACTGTAATATATATTGTAGATTAGTAATTACATATTTATTGTTGGTTTGAGTCGGGTTGTTTGGGGATGATGGTCAGGCCAGAGTTTCTGAAACAATCCTCCCGCTCTTCCAACTATTTCTTTATCGTCTTTTAGACGAGCACTCTTTTGCGAAAGCACGGGGGCTACACTAGTTATTGGAATGATGGAGTATATAGGGTGGATATGAAATATGTTTAACAAGCTTACACACACGTGTTTTAGCAAGTGCACATCGAGAACAAGTTGAATTAAGTATGGGGAAGAACAATTGCATTGGTCGTTGTGTTTCGAAATATTGACAGCTGCTAGGCAACAACTAACCTCCGATGCAGAGGACATAATTTTGCTTTTGCTCAGCTGACTCGAGATGAGTATACAAGGATTATGTTGTAGTATTTGTTAAAACCTCAAATTAATCAAATAAAACCTGAACCTGGCATGTATTTATTTGGTGTTGTCAAGTTGCATTAGCTTATCTTTTTAGATGTGAAACCATTTGTTTATGCTAGACAGTACTTTACAGTGTATTGAAATTGATTAGCCGATAAAGATTCATTATATCTTTCTCATATATGTGTTGCCGAGTAGTTGGAAATTTCTTCTCAAACTAGCTATTTTGGTGCGCTGAGTAAAATTTGATGTTATCGCAACTCAATTGTGTTTTTTATGTTGAAAGCAATGCAAGTAAAGCTTCGTACTTCCCATGGTTTACTTGATATTCTATCAATATCATTTCTATTGTTATGTGAAAAAACATAGTATCAAAGTTTTGAAAATAAAAGATACGAAAAAACTATGATAGTGATAGTGATAGTAATACTATTACTATTAGAGAACTTTACTAAAATATGGTCATACGCGAGTTAGTAATATCCGATATCTATATAGGAGTTTCAACGGTAAAATAATATCGCCAATTTTTAAAATTTTATCACCGTCAAATTAGCATTTTCCGTTGAGCAATTATGGAAGTTCATGACTACCATAAAATTAGCAATTTCTGTTAATTAAGCATGTGCGAAAATTCATTATTATTTTTATGTTGGGCAAATTTATAGTATTGATTATATATCGAAAAGGGAATCACAAATTTGAAGTCAATTTTAATTTCTTAAAAAATCAAGGTTATTTTTATGTAATTCTTTTTTCTTTTATGTTGGGTAGCTATCACTCTAAACCCCAAACTATTTACGCACTATCAATCACTATATTCTAACTTATAACATTTTCTTAAATTATGAACTATCAATTTTATATTAATTATACCCTCCGTTTATTTTTCAGCTTCAAAAAATATGGTGTGACTTACTAAATGACACATTATATTTAATTTTAATTTTTTTTCTCTTTTCTCACTACTCTCTTTAGTGTTTATTTTCTCCTTAATGACATGTTTACTTTTTTTTTCTACTATATGAATTTTATTTTTATTTTTTATTTTTTGTTTTGTATTTTTGAAGGAAAAATATGTAAATATCATATTTTGTGTTTTATCATATTTTTTTCAATTATAATATAGTTTAGAATGTAATAGAGGTGGGGAAAAATATATTGGTTCATTTTATAACTCTTTTTTTGTATTAATTTTAGGGATAATAGTGTTTTATATCCCGAATTTTTAGCGTTTTTCATAAAATATCTCGAATTTTCATTTTTTTCCTAAAAAACCTTGAACTTTTAGCATTTTTCATAAAATGTTTCAAATTTTTGTTTTCTCCTAAAAAATTCGAAACTTTCAGCGTTTTTCATAAAATGTCCTGAACTTTCGTCGTTTTCCATAAAATAAGTGACCGGAAAATGACTCATTTCAGCGTAGAAGTCTTAAATTATCGACTTAGAGGTATAAGATTCACAACTTGAGTGCAATCAAATTGAGAAGAGTCATTTTTTTGTCATCGAATTTTGTGAAATAGGACATTTTATAGAAAATATTGAAAGCTTAGGAGTTTTAAGAAAAACGAAAGTTGGGGACATTTTATGGAAAACACTGAAAGTTCGAGATATAAAACACTATTAATCCTTAATTTTAATGTTAACTTTGTGATGAATAATTAGTTATATATATTAAAAATATAATTTTAAATGTGAATTTATATTTATGTTTTTGTATGAACATATTTATTTATTATAATTCGTAATATTCTATAATACTTAATAATGTGTAATGTTAATTTTCATTATCAAATAATTTTTAAGTATTTAATAACTATAATTATCATTACACTTTATACAAAGTTAAGAATTTTAGTTTTCAAATTCAGATTGAGTAATTAATGTGATTGAGTAATTAATGTGGATTATTAAATTATATTCTATATTTATTTACCATATTTTAATTCTATTTAATATTTATATTTATTTATTTAAATATATCGTTTAATTTCGATGTTCGCCGTGCATCGCACGGGTAGGTGTACTAGTATATATGAATTGATTTCCCATCAAATTTCGACGCGCAATACGTTAAGTTATATAATATTGATTCCCAAATGTATATCAATTAATGGATATTTCAGCAGAAAAATTTCTAGGACCATTTCCTTTCCATGAGTACAAATACGCTACTAATCTTTTACATTACTTTAAGGAAAGGCTATGTTAAATTAATCATAAACATACCTATTCATGACTTTAAAAGTATAGCTCAAGGGAGATTGTGAGCATGCTTGTACTCAATTAGAATGCAACAAATTGCAAAAGGTTTTGCATAATGCAACAAATAAAACGAAAATCAAGACGAGCTGTAGTGCTTATGTGTTTGTTGTTTGTACATATTTTACAGAAGTGAGAAGTGTATGACATTTTATATTTCTTAGTTTTGTGTTTTGGTTTATTGTGTGCAAAGAATCTTCCGTTACTCAAGAAACAATTAGTCTAAGTGTACATGCGACTTTGGGTTGTGAAAAAGCTTCCACAAAAAAGGCATTTTAGCTTTTCTACTTTTCAACTACTCCATCCACCTTTGCTCAACACCTTTTGCAATTTATATAGTAACTAGTATTTTACCCGTGCATACGCACGGATATGAAATTAACAAATACATGAAATATAATTATAAATATAAAAAGAAATATAATATTAAATAAAGCAAAATATATATAGCAAACAACAAAATATCTTATACAAATCAATTCTATAGAGTTCCATATACACAATATTATCGAGAATTAGTCTTTTTCAAGTTTCAAATATCAATAATTAGTAACCATTGATATACGAACATAAAATGAATCCAACCTATGGAATAATCAATGTGCAAGCTAAAATTAATCGAACCTATGAAATAATCAATAATCAGTAACCCATGGAATAAAAAGCATGTTTATTACGTAAAAGATTAAACGTGAAAGATATCCAGTTACACGACAGTAAATGGCGAAATAATCAATGAAACTTATGGTCTCTACACAACAAAACATTCTACTTTAAGAGAAATCAGGTTCATTAAATTACACAAAAATATGTAATAATTTTATTCGAAAAAGCATAATATTTGTGCAAGCTAAAAAAAATACGACATTCTAAAAAAAATCATAAAGTTATATCGTATATATAATGATGACAACTCCAATACACAAATTATATAAAATTAAGTCTATTATCTATGATCATAAAATTGAGTTTTTAGATCTGACTCCGCCCCAAATCCGACCCGTGGATCCATTTTTTAATATATATTATTTATAATTTATATTTACTTTTCTAATAATATAAAACATAAATATAAATATTAAAAATCAATACACAATACTGATACTTTAAAACTCAATACACAATACTAATACTTTACACAATATAAATATTAAACATAAATATAAATATTAAATATAAGTATATAAAACATAAATAAATATTAAAAATCAATACAATAGTGGATCCGCGGATCTAGATCCATAGATCCATAGATCCCTATAGCGCGACCTTTAAATTTCTTTAAATGTTAGTTTATATATATATATATATATATATATATATATATATATATATATGTGTTAATATATCAAAGTACCCACTTTCTTATAACAAAAATAAATTTTACCCACTCAAATTAAAACTTAAAATTTTACCCACTTTTTTGTTGAATGGACTAATTTGCCCTTAAGATTAAAATTAAAAAAATACCCACATATACAACATCAAAAACAGATCTCCTCTCACTCTCTCACCCTCTCTCTCTCGTTGTTCTCTCTCTCTCTCTCTCTCTCTCTCTCTCTTTCTCTCTCATGGCAGATCGTCCCTCCGCCGCCGCCTTGGACCGGATCTCTCGATCTGTTCTGCCGCCGCCGCCTTGGACCGGCGAAGGTTCGATGCCGCTGTCACCCCTCTCTCTCTCTCCTCTCACTCTCTCTCCCTCTCTCCTCTCGTTGTTCTCTCTCTCATGGCAGATCGTCCCTCCGCCGCCGCCTTGGACTGGATCTCTCGATCTGTTCTGCCGCCGCCGCCTTGGACCGGCGAAGGTTCGATGCCGCCGTCACCCCTCTCTCTCTCTCTCTCCTCTCGCTCTCTCTCTCGTCGCAGTTCTTCTCTCCCTCTCGATCTGTTCTGCCGCCGCTGCCTTGGACCGGCGCCGCCCCGTCCTTCACCTACGACGCCGCCTCAGTGCCGCCCTGCCCCGAGTCTACATCGTCGCCTCGCTCCGGCTCCGATCTGAAACCCTAGAAGTCAAGAATTCACTACTGCTGATTCTGCTTTCCCCTTAAATTCAATGAACTCTGTTTTGGCATTCTTCTTTCCCCTTAAATTCAATGAACTCTGTTTTGTTTAATCAATTCCGATTCCATCCCGATTTCATTTCACGCGGTTTTACTGATTCAGTATTTCAACGCCTCGTTTCTTGATTTCCGATTTGGGGGAGTGGCAGGAGAAAAAAAATGGTTAATTTGGTGGGGGATTGAAAATTGATTAATGTTCTTGAATTCAAAACTAGATCTATGAATTCACAACTTAATGTTCTTAAATTCACAAGTAACTTAAGGAATTCACAACTGAATTATGAATTCACAATTGAATTATCAACATTGGTTGTGAATTCACAACTAAAAATAGTGTTGGTTGTGAATTCAAGTTTTATTGGTTGTGAATTCACAACTTGAAATAGTGTTGGTTGTGAATTCACGCAAATTTACAACTAACACTATTTATAGTTGTGAATTCAAACTTTAAAACTTGAATTCACAACCAATATTTGTTATGCAGTTGTGAATTCGAGTTTTAAAGCTTGAATTCACAACCAAAATTTATTTTGGTTGTGAATTCACTGGTTGTGAATTCGTGGGTATTTGTAAAAAAATTATATGTAAGGGTAAAATGGTCAATGTGGGTATTTTTTTAAGTTTTTATATTAGTGGGTAAAATTTATTTTTACTATATAAAAGTGGCTATTTTCAAAATCCACTCTATATATATATATATATATATATATATATATATATATATATATATATATATATATATATGAATCACCATGTGAAGTGTGGTTCCATTTAGTTAGCAATATAAATATAAATTCTATAATTTACCATTCATTTCTATTATATAATTAATTAAAGTGAAACATATTTGATAGAAAAGAGATAAAGATAAGTAAATTGTATTGTTTCATAAAGCTAAAATGGAATTAAAACAAAAAATAATTCGAAGAAAAGAAAAATAGAAGAGGAAAAAAAAAATAGACCAACATCAACAGTCATAAGAAAATAAATAATTTTCTTCATGCTCTTTATGAGTTGTAAAACTTAGTATATTTATTTGTTCGATTTATTTAATTCATTTATCCATTTCTCAAATTATTATTATAGTACAACTTCACTTTTTTTTTTTTTTTTTTTTTTGCGTGTAGTTTTCTGAAAGGCAAACTGGAGTACAATTTAAACAACCCTAATTCTAATTGTAAACTAAAGCAGCGCCGCTTCTATTTCTCTCTCTATTTCTTGAAAATTTCTCCATTCTCTCTCCTGTAAAGCAGCGCCTATTCCTCTCTCTATTTCTTGAAAATTTCTCCATTCTCTCTCCTCTAAAGCAGCGCCGCTTCTTCATCTTCTCTTTACTTCTTTTCAATGTCTTCATTCTCGCTGTCTCCTTTTCTCCATTAATACCTCCCTCTCGCCTCTCTCTCTGCCCCCGACATCTCTCCCTCTTTGACCATCTCTCTCTCGTCACCTCGCCGGAATCCACCCTTCCTCGCCGTCTGCCTTTGTTCTCCAGATCCGGCGCCGCCTTCCATCCATCAATTTTCGTTCTCTTATCAGAACGGGCAACAACCACTCCCGTTGTCGCCGCCACTTTGCTCTCTCATCGCCGGCCGCCGTGGCGCAGGCGGCGCCCAGCAGCGTCGTCCAGCCACAATCCCTTTACAGTAGCTTCTTTTTCATTGTTTATTTCTCTTCATTTCTTCATAATTCTGATCCACTGGTCGTCGAACTGATCGGCCATAACCACTAACATCTTACTCCCTCTTATCTTCTCTTATCTCCCCTGATTTATGGGAATGGCCGAATGATTGAGAATTTGTGAGGCTGAACTGATATTTATATTAGATCATTTCTTGGAGCCAAAGCATCCCTTGATTTGCGGGAATTCCTTGGAGCCAAAGTATTTTCTTGGAGCCAAAGTATTGGAGATGTGGATCCTCTGAATATTAAGACTATTGTACAGCAGACTTATGATAAACTAAAACATAATGGTTGAAGCAATGATACATTTTCCCGCCAAAACTCATGTAGGCTAAGGCTCAGCTTTTATATATATATATAGATAATCCAAGATCGAATTTTAATTAATCTATTCATGTCGTTAAGTTATAGAAAAGAAAATTGTGTCATGTTAATTAATGCCAATACTTATTTTCAATAGTCTAGGTCATACAATAATGATAAAGCTCATTTCACTATAAAAAAATGTACGTTCTGCCGTCGGTAATAAGACACGGCCGCCGGTGAAAACTGCTACCGACGGCGGCGCCATGGACACCTTGCCGTCGCTAATCGGCTCGTCGTTGACGACGTTAACGACGGCGATCGCACGCCGCCGGCAATTAGCGACGGCGATGCCTCCGCCATCTCTCGTCGGAGCACGGCGGAGCTTTGCCGGAGATTTACCGATGGTACGGGCCCACGCTACCTAACGACGGCCTTGTTACCATCGGTAACATTCGCCGACGGTGGTCGAGAAGTCGCCGGAAACCAACGTGGCTACCGACGGCGGTCACCGTCGCTGACTAGCGACGGCACTATTGCCGTCGGTAATATTTTTTTTTTATTTTTTTATTTTATTTTTTTATTTATTAATTCTATTTATTTATTTATTGTAGTTCTACAATTTTTTTTCGTATTTATATTGTATTGCATACGTTAGGCGAACTTCCGAGTCGATTACCCAACTTCCCAGTGGGTCACCCATTTTGCTTGTGCTCTGTGTCAAGCACGCTTAACTTTGAAGTTCTTTTCGAGTGGTCACCAGTACAGATGATATATCTATACCTATTAATTCATTTAAAGGCTATATACTCACTCATATATTCATAATCTTAGAATATGTGGAGATAATACCTGAAAGATGTTGTTAATTACTGGTCGAGTTCGTTTCCGTCCTTATTTTTATCGTCGGTAAAATATTTATTTATTAATTAATTAATTTTTTTTTACATTAATACACCAAAAGTGTTTTAATTTGATTATTGTAATGTGATTTGAATTTATTTGTTTACGTTAAATGCTTCATCATCATTGCCATAAATATATAAAACATATATAGTTTTAATAAAACACTTGAAATATATAGTTCAATAAAATATAAATTTGAAAATAAAGTGCAAATGTAATTTTGTTTGAAAACATAAATATGAAAGCCTAGCATCATCATCATCAGGGAGAGACCTAAGCAGCATCATCATCATCAGGGGATAGAGCTCGCTAACCACCATACATCCTCATAAACTGCTCCATTCGGGCAAAGCGCTCCATGAGGGCTTGCCATTCTGCTTGCTCTGCAGCCAATCGTGCCTCTATTGCATCCCTCTCTGCAACCCGCTCATGTTCTTGCTGCTGCAGGCGCTTCTCCAGTGTGGAGATCCGTGTCTCATAAAGCTGCTGAGACACCGTAGAAGTGCCCGTGATGCGGATAGACCCCCTACTAGCCTGGCTCTGCCCGGCACTCCCGACGACGTAGATCCGTGACCTGTCCGGCTGTACCACCTCCAAATACACCTCATCTAGCCGGTGCTCTTGTTCTGTGGCAGCAGCAAGTCGATGAACCTCGTGCTAATTCATACATAACAATGCATAATTGTTAGAAAATAAATACATTCACTAAATATTTGAATAAACTTAAACACTTACATCAATTCTTGCATCTCTCTCCGACGCATAACTTCCGTCGGCGTACATGTGGAGGCGAAGGAAGGTGGCATAGTTTGGCGCATCCTGGGGGCACTCAGGTTCCAAGCTCTGTTCATGCATTTATATAAGATAAATAAGTTATATTAGTCAAGATATTATATATATATATATATATATATATATATATATATATATAGGGTGAGGCTAAAATAAAAACTAAGATTAGACTATAAAATAGGAACTATTATATGCCATTAGATCTCAATCAATCAACGGCTGGATCTTCTTCACAATTTATTCTGTAAATTTTCGGTACAATGAATTATTGGGTAAACAAGTCATTTTATACTTTTACTAAATATATTTTCCTTAATTATTGGGATTACATTTAAGTGTATATTTTCTCTCTAAACGTGTATCTTTTTCTTTCTAAACTAAATCAACCGTAAATTAAGACATCTAAAGAAAAAAGAATTAATTTGATAGAACGGAGGAAATACAATGGTTTATGCGATTTAGGGAAAATATAATAATTGGAAATTTCAGAAGACCGCGACCTATAAAACAAGATATGTTTTCATTTTTTAGATTGAATTACCATGAGCTTCACTTATAATTCATCCTTATTTCACGTATAATTCATCCTAAACTTTAATGTTTTATTTACGTATAATTAATCCTGATGCAACGTATAATTCATCCCCATTTGACAGATAATTCATTCTTATTTTATCTGCGATTTATGAATGCAATGCCATGAACCAGTATCAAATAAATCACATGATTAATATTTCGATGAATTATTATGAATAATTTATTTCATTTGTGAAATTGTAAGAACAAGCCTGAATTAAAGTATAGATAATTATAAATTAACGCCTAGTAAATAACACAGTGATTTAAACAATATAATTACTCACTAGACGAATTACAAGTGTGTATGTAGTTCATTACCTGCGGCAACTTCACGTTGATACAAGTGACTTATCTGTACGAACTATGGTTTTATACTCCAATAACTCAGTTGCGCCATATGGAACAGCATTACATCCATATTCTATGTAAAATGTCCTTATTTTGAGCAGATGAATTATGAGTATATTATGTATGAATTATGGATCAAATAGTATGAATTATGTTAAATATGTAAACGAAGTATGGACAAATAGTATGAATTATGGAAAATATGTCAAAGATCTTATTTGATAGCATTTTCTTTCCCCCAAAAAAAGGCTTTACTTTCGGAAACAAATAATTAAGATGGAGAGAGATTAAATTATCAAACCCAATTATACCCTCTACCGTAAATTTTGTATGAATTATAGGTACACAAACAAAGTTAGAAACTCCCAACAGGAAATTGATCTAGACCGCCCATGATTAGATTTTAATGGTTAGGATTTATCCTTATATTATAGTCTAAGGGGAGTTTTCTGTATAGCCTCCCCCTATATATATATATATATATATATATATATATACACTTATGAACTTAATTATTTGTTAATTACTAACCATATGCTGCTGCAGGATACGAGTCGACTGAGACCCGCCCACGTGCCTACTGATTCCTGTACCTTCCCCATCGGGCTCGGACATCTGGTTGGCACGTGCTCGTGTAGAAACTGCCTGAACCTCGGGAGTCTGCCAGTATACCTGGAGTCCAGTCCAGAAATCGGGAGTCATCCAGGCGGGTCTAGACATCTCTCTCCCTCGCTGGGTACACATCCTGAGCTCTTTCTTGTAGTCGCTCATCATGTGGGAGTACCTTTTTGCGGGTGTTTCACTCCCACATGGCCCTCACCTCATGCTCATCCTCGGGCTGCCAAGAAAACTCTTTCTGTTGAAAGAAAGAGAATTAATTTAATATCAAACATTTTAACAATTTATAATGATAAATTTATATGTACTATAAATTTAATTATACCCGTAATTCACCAAAATATGCATCCTTCATCGTCGGGGGCGTCAACCTCCATGTTTACCCGCCTGGGTTATCAAACATCTTAAATGCTTGCGTGCAAACTTTGGACAGGCCTACTGGCTCCAACAACATACTGTGTAAAAGTAATTTTATCAATTAATCATGCTATACGACAAATAATAATTTAAATTAAAGTACTTACCCAGCTGTAGGATCCCTCTGAAATATAATCCTCCATGCGTCCTTAGCCAAGCGGGCTCTGATCTCGGCAGTTGTAGGGCCCCTCGGCCTTCTAGCCCGTGAACTACTAGCAGAGACCTGGGGAGTCCCAGAAATATGCATCCCTGATCCATCAGATGTGTCTCCAGTATCTTCCGGTGCATTCTGAGTAGATCGCCTAAACTAACAAACATAACAAATATATTCTCAAATTCAACCAAAATGTACATTTACATTTATTCATAATCATCACTACTATCATCATCACTGTCGTCAGATGTCAACGGGGGATCCTTGTCTTCTGGTTCATCGTCATCTTCAATCTCAACGATTCCACCGAGGGGATGAAGAAGAAGTGGTTGGTCAATGCCTACATTTATGTGGGTAGACATAATACTAACCACTTTTTCTTGAAATGGTTGATCTAATGTTGATGTAGATGCTGCAGTAGATACTTCAACCTTTGATCTTGCGTTGACTTTACATGCTGACCACCAATTTTTCTTTGATTAGTTCGTACTGGGATAGGGGTAGTAAAATACTTGAACTGCCTGACTCGCCAAAACAAATGGATCATACTTGTTATATCTTTTTGTGTGGTTCACTGAAACCAACTTGAAGTCTATATCAACAGAAGTTCCCTGAGCCAACAAGTCAAACCGCTCATATTTGAACAAGACTGTCTTCTTAATTGGATACCCCGAATACTCCAGCATGCAAACCTCTTGCAGACGCCCATAAAAGGCTAGCACATCTCTATCACTACCATAGACCGAGCCTTTTATGCAAACGCCATTGTTCACAGTCACATTCTCTCTATCATGATCAGTCGTGTGAAATCTGTAGCCATTCACGAAATAGCAAAAGTATGTTTCAATCTCCCTTAATGGTGCAGCTGCAAGCGACTTAATACACGGGTTCAACTCGTCGTTACAAGGACGACGAACCTGTTACACACAATAATTTAAGTTTGCAAGCCAATTTTAGAGTAAGTAAATGTATATTTAACATAAATATTGTTGGATTTGTATACTGAAAGCAAGAACTTTATGCTTGTATACAATGATTCCTGTTATTCACTGTTTTTATCTCCTATCTGATTGGTGTTCATGATTGCATATGTATGTTCTTTATCTCTGTATAAGTAGATTATATGGTGTGTTGTAGATCACAGAAGACCATATAATTGGAATAACCTTAAGAGATATAATATGATCACAGCCGAAATAACTCTAGGACAAGTTATTGTTTTAGGCTGCAGTATAGATAGAAGTAGTTTGTCTTGGCTACTTGTCTATACTGGCACGTCTTTACGTATTGATAGGACCACAGTTTGAGATGTATTCTTCTATCTGACTTAAGTGAAGAATCAAGATCTCGGTGACTTATAAATCTTAATACTAATAAGTATTCAGATATATATGTTAACTCGTATATCACTTTGACTTACTATGGGTGAAAGTTATATACTAACTCGAGTACTCTGTATCTTGGGTGATAGCGTTTAATATATGATATTTGATTATCTGTATTAGTACCCGTATCCGGTATAGGATAATGACATCCCCTTAAGGAGCTCAATAAGGTTTATTACGCTAAACCCTGCAGGTTGATTAAGTTCAGGCGTAATAATAAAGATTGAGTGGTACTGCTTGAGGAATTATTAAGAGATTAATTAATGGATGTCGAATATTTTAAATACGGAGATTTAATAAGTCTAAATACAAGCCCCGACTCATCACCGGCAATAAAGGGGTAAGTCAGTATCGGTTCTCTAGTGGAATGAACTGATATTTATAAATTAATTATGGTCTGGGCTGACCATGGATAAATTAATTTATTTGAGGCCCATCTTTATTCCTTGTATCTGGTCCCTGGGCTGGCCCAATGTCTCCAAGCCCTAGAAGACAGTAAAATCGGCCCTCTCACTAAAAGTGGCGCCTCCTCCTTCTTTGTGTATTATTAAATGCAGCTGTCAGCTCTCAGGAAAACACACTGATAAAAATTAGGGTTTTGAGAGCAGAGGGAGGCGCAGGAACGTGATTGGCTTTCTGTCTTGGGAGTTCTCATAGCTCGTTGTCCATCCAACGTTGGGAATTGAGCGGGATACAGTCGAGAAGATCAGAGCTGGAGTCTGAATCATTCGACGCGATCATCAATCATCTGTGCATCCAATTCTCAAGTAAGTATTTCCTAACACCTATGTGCAGCTGTTAAATTCATAGGAGCATGTTAGGAATTAATCGTTGTATGATGAATTAATAATAATCCAAGAAACGATCATCAGGCAAAGTGGAACGTTAATTCAATTTAATATTCCTTCAATTGGTATCAGAGCCCATGATTAATTTCTTGGCTCTATTATTAATTTGTGTACGATTAATAATATGCGTTGTTTTTAAACTGCTGTTGTTCTTCGTGGTTCGTTGATTCGTGGAATACGTCGTTTGACGTTGTAATCGTTTTTCACCACGAGAAAATCCGTGGTTAGATTAGGATTTCAATTGTATTTGTTTTTCCGTTGTAAATCTGTAAAATTGAAGAACGAAACGAGGATGATGACGAATCAACAACGGAGGATGGTGTAAGGACGAGGCGTGTGTGACCGAGAGCGAGGGGCCGCGGGCGCCAACGGGCAGCGCGCGCGCGGGTGTGTGCACACCGAGCGCAGCGCGCCCAGGCAGGCGACCGCGCGGCTGCTGTTGCTCCCTGGTCTGGACACGCGCTGATGGCAAGGCGGGCTCGGCTAGGGCTGGGCGAACGGCTGGAAGCAGCGGGCAGGGGCGGTGCGCGCTCGGGGCTGCGCCTGCGCGCTCTGCGTGCTGCGCGCCCGACGGGCGGCGCGCTGCCACTGCTGCCGCTTGCTGTTGACGTTCGCTGGAGCAGCTGCCACCGAGATCGCCGAGGGCCTGTTGCTGCTGCTGGAGGCATGCGCGCTGGAGGCGTGCTGGAGGCTGCTGCCGACTGTTGCTGTTCGCCCGGTGCCGCGCAGAGGCTGCTGCCGCTGGGCTGCCCGCTCGCCGGGCTGCTGGTGCGGCGCACGCCGGTCTGCCGCGCGCGCCGGGGCGGCTGTGCATAGAGGCGGCGGTGCCTAGGGTTCCAAACCCTAGGTGGCTGCGTCTCAAACCCTAGGGGGCCCAAACCCTTATTCCAACGACGGGCTTGAAGTTTTCGGGCCGTTTTAGTTTTTGGGCTTGTTTTTCTATTTTATTTTGTAATAGAATAGATGTTGGGTTTCCACGAATGGATCACGAAGAATTTTAATTCTTTTATTTCTGTTCTTTGCATGTCGTGGTTGTTAATCCCTTATGCTCTTTACCTGCTTTTTGCACGTCTTTGCTTGTTAATATTTGTTTATTAATTGCGCTTAGACGAGCATGTTAGTAGGTTTGCCGTTTTCTTAAGCATGTTTTAGAATTCTGCGAGCATGATTTACATGTTGCGTTCTAGAGAAGCATGTTTAGGTTTATGTGCTTGAGCATGAACAAACCTTTTGAAAGAAAAAGACTAAGCAGCTTAATAATTTTTATAATAATTAAAAATTATTTTAGACCTCCACATGCGGTCTCTAGACAAAGTGATTAGCAATATGAGTAAACGTCCACCCAACGTGGCTTACTTCATATTTGTTTTTTTCATAAGTTTGTCAGAAGAGGTTTCTATAAAAAATATTTAAACCATTAAAGTAGTGGGAGTTATGCAGTAAACGTCCACCCAACGTGGCTTACTTGTGTAATTTTCACAAGTACTTTGGAGAATGGAATTAAATAAGATAACCAAGAAAATTAAATTGAAAGCGGCATGGTCCGAGTGAGTATGCTAATTTCGAGAATTTAATTTTCAAGGTTAAAATGTGGTCATTGCTTAGATATCATATCAAGTACAATGTACAACTCCCAAATGAGTCCCTTCTTGATGATGATATGGTCTAGTTAAGGTGCCAACTATTAATTTCCTTTGTCAAAA
This sequence comes from Salvia miltiorrhiza, assembly GCF_028751815.1. Classification (NCBI taxonomy): domain Eukaryota; kingdom Viridiplantae; phylum Streptophyta; class Magnoliopsida; order Lamiales; family Lamiaceae; genus Salvia; species Salvia miltiorrhiza. Next base: position 39,809,821 of record NC_080393.1, on the reverse strand, counting down.
GGTTAAGTTGACATGGATGGAAATTAAATGACTAGGTAAATAGTCTGGTTGAGGAGTTCATGTGTAAACGTCCACCCAACGTGGCTTGCACATGGGATTCTTTGAGCCGTTGGAGGTTTCATTAATATTGTTTTATCAAAAGGTTGCAATATTACTGTTACGAACTATATGCGTTTCATGTTCTTACATGTTTATTTGTTTACTTTCAGATATGTCTATGTCTCCGATTATTAACATTCTAGCAAACAATCCTCTCATCGGTCCTAATTATACCGAATGGAAACGCCATATTATGTACATACTTGACGCTGATGAGCACAGTTTTGTGCTTACTACTCCACGTCCCGCGGCCTTAACTGATGAGTCGACTGATGCGGAACGTGAGGCGCATAAAAGGTGGCATAAGTCGAATAATATGGCCAAGTGCTATATTATGATGACTATGTCGCAAACTTTGCAACTCCAGCATCAGGTCATGAATGACGCGGCTGAAATCATGTTAAACCTCAAGGAGGTTTATGGGGAGTCTGAGAGGTCTGCTCGTTATAACTTGATGAGAGAAATCTTATCTTGTAAAATGAGCGAGGGCAGCTCGGTGCACGATCATGTCATGCATATGACAAATTTGTTTGACAGGCTTGATCTGCTAGGAGGGGGTATCGAAGGCGAAGCCAAAGTCGATATCATCCTCAACACTCTCCCCAAAACCTATGAGAACTTCCGACTCAACGTCGTTATGAGCAAGGCCAACTATACTCTCAATGAGTTATTGAATGCTCTAGTTTCGGCGGAGGGAGTCATGGGCACGCGCAATGGGAAAGAGGTCCTTGTTGCTGCCAAGGGATCTACTTCTTCGTCGAAAGGCGGGAAAAAGAAGTGGAAAGGTCCAAAGGGCAAGCATGACCATGAGGCTAGTGGGAGCGGTAAAGCCAAAGTCGATGGCCCTAGCGGCGGCGTGAACAAGCCAACGGCCAAGGGAAAGTGCTTCAAGTGCGGCAAGGTTGGGCATTGGAAGAAAGATTGTCCAGTGCTCAAGGCAAAGGGACAAGGTACGTCACAAGTTTTGGTAACAGAAACATGTTTAGCTTCGTTTTCTACTCATTCGTGGGTAGTGGATACGGGGGCAACTGACCATGTTTGTTACACCTTGCAGGGGTTCAACCCAACAAGGGAGCTAGCAAGTGATGAGATCACCATCTCCATGGGCAATGCGTCGAAGGTCGCAGCTGTTGCTATTGGAGATTTATCTTTATGTTTTGGTGATGACATTTTAGTTTTGAGAGATATTTTATATGTGCCGGAGTTTCGGCGGAACATAATTTCTGTTTCAAAGTTGTTTTTGAATGGATATTATGTTACTTTTGATGGGGGTGTCTCTATCATGAGAGATAACAAGATTATTTGTTCTGGAATTTTGAACAACTCTCTCTATACTATTACATGTCCAATGAATAACTCTGTCCATGTTGCATCTACATCACAAATTCTTCCAAATCCAAATAAGAGAAAATATTATTCTCATGAACAATATACACATACTTGGCACCTAAGATTAGGCCACATCAATCTAAATAGGATCCAAAGGCTCGTTTCAAATGCAATCTTGAAAGACTTTCAAGCTGTGCCATTTAGAACCTGCGAATCCTGTATAGAGGGAAAGATGACGGCAAGGCCTTTTAAGGCAAAGGGGAATAGGGCCTCGGATGTGTTAGAATTGATTCACTCTGACTTGTGTGGACCGATGTCCACTAGAGCTCGTGGAGGGTACGAGTACTTCGTCACTTTCATTGACGATTACTCAAGGTATGGGTATATTTACCTACTTCAACGCAAGTCTGAATGCTTTGAGAAATTCAAAGAATTCAAGGCGGAGGTGGAGAAGAGAACAGGTAAATCTATCAAGTCATTGCGGTCTGATCGCGGTGGCGAATACCTCGGGAACGAGTTCTTGCAATACTTGTCAGATTTTGGGATTACATCCCAATTGACTGCACCGGGTACTCCCCAACAGAACTGTGTAGCAGAGAGAAGAAACAGGACTCTTATGGAAATGGTACGATCTATGATGAGCTATGCATCATTGCCTATTTCGTTTTGGGGATATGCCTTGGAAACAGCGGCTTATTTGCTGAATCGGGTACCGTCCAAATCGGTTCCTAAAACTCCTATTGAGTTATGGTCAGGGCGTAAGCCCAGCTTGAATCATATAAAGATATGGGGTTGTCCTGCATACGTGCTGGACAAGGAAGCGAGGAAATTGGAGCCGAGATGCGAACTAATGCTGTTTATAGGATACCCTAAGGAAACGAAAGGTGGTTATTTTTATAATCCGAAGGATCAGAAAGTGGTTGTTAGCACCAACGCACGATTCTTGGAACACGATTATGAAAGTAATCACAAGTCTAGGTCCGAGATTGTCCTTCAAGAAATCGAAGGCAATGGACAGGCGATTCCATCACCCCAGCCAAGTGTGCAAGTGAATGCACCACAAGACACTGCACAAACCATTGTCACAGCTGTACCACCACCGCTTCGTCGTAGTGGGAGGGTTGTAGTTCAACCCGATCGATTTATGTTCTTGGGAGAATCTTCGGATCTACTCCCTGTTGATGAACAAAAGGATGTCGACCCTGATAACTATAGACAAGCGATGAAAGATCAAGATGCAGATTCTTGGTACGAAGCCATGGTTTCTGAAATAGAATCCATGGGTGCTATGGATGTATACGAAAAGACCGAACTACCAGATGGCTTCTTAGCTATAGGTAGTAGGTGGGTATACAAGAGAAAGAGAGATTCGGATGGCGAAGTCGCAGCTTTTAAAGCTAGACTGGTGGCGAAAGGTTATACCCAGGAACAGGGTATAGATTATGATGAGACCTTTTCGCCGGTTGCCATGCTCAAGTCTATCCGAATACTCCTTGCCATAGCAGCCGACATGAACCTTGAGATTTGGCAAATGGATGTCAAGACCGCTTTCCTAAACGGTTTCCTTGAAGAAGGAAGGGACATCTATATGCAGCAACCTGAAGGGTTTGTGAAGAAGGGTGAAGAGCATCTTGTGTGGAAGCTTAAGAAGTCCATTTATGGACTTAAGCAAGCTTCGAGGTCATGGAACAAACGTTTTGACGAGGTCATTAAATCCTATGGATTTACTCATTGTGAGAACGAAAGTTGCGTGTACCGTCTAGATGCCAATGGTGACGTGGTTTTCCTTGCACTTTATGTAGATGATATCCTCCTCATTGGCAACAATGTTGAGCTATTATCGGACATAAAGAAGTGGTTATCCGAACAGTTTCAAATGAAAGACTTAGGAGATGCAGCGTACATCCTGGGGATCAAGGTCGTTCGTGATCGCCAGAAAAGGATGTTGAGCTTATCTCAAGCATCTTACATTGATACTGTGATTGCTCGTTTTAGCATGCAGAATGCCAAGAAAGGCTTGCTACCTTTTAGACATGGCATTCCTCTGTCCAAGGACATGTGTCCTAAGACACCTAGTGAGGTTGAGGAGATGAGGAAGATACCCTATGCTTCCGCCGTAGGTAGCCTCATGTATGCAATGCTATGCACGAGACCTGATATTTGCTATGTCGTTGGCATGGTTGCAAGATATCAGTCGAACCCTGGACCAGGACACTGGACTGCGGTAAAGCATATTCTCAAGTACCTGAAGAGGACTCGAGATTATAGGCTTGTTTACCAGTCAGACAGTCTATTTCCTTTGGGTTACACCGATTCGGATTTCCAGGCTGACCGGGATGAGAAGAGATCTACCTCTGGTTATGTGTTTACCTTGGGAGGTGGAGCCGTATCGTGGCGGAGTGCAAAGCAGAAGTGCATTGCAGACTCCACCATGGAAGCCGAGTATGTAGCTGCTTCGGAAGCTGCTAAGGAGGCTGTATGGTTCCGGAACTACCTCTTGGATCTAGGAGTGGTCCCTAATTTGCCTAAGAGTATCATAATTTATTGTGATAACTCGGGTGCAGCGGCAAATTCTAAGGAACCCAGGAGCCACAAGGCGTCAAAACACATAGAGAGAAAGTACCACATCATACGAGAAATCGTAAACAGAGGAGATGTGCTAGTAGAAAAGATTGATACTTTGGAGAACCTAGCTGATCCTTTCACGAAAAGCTTACCGCAAAAGACCTATGAGAAGCATGCTCGAGGGATGGGATTGCGGTTGATGCCACCCACTTAGAGAAAAACTTTCAGTATAAGTGGGAGAGATGAAGTGAAGTTTTTTGTAATAGCTAGTATTTAGACACATTGTATACTAAAAGTTTTGCTTTAGTATAAGTGGGAGATTGTTGGATTTGTATACTGAAAGCAAGAACTTTATGCTTGTATACAATGATTCCTGTTATTCACTGTTTTTATCTCCTATCTGATTGGTGTTCATGATTGCATATGTATGTTCTTTATCTCTGTATAAGTAGATTATATGGTGTGTTGTAGATCACAGAAGACCATATAATTGGAATAACCTTAAGAGATATAATATGATCACAAGCCGAAATAACTCTAGGACAAGTTAATGTTTTAGGCTGCAGTATAGATGGAAGTAGTTTGTCTTGGCTACTTGTCTATACTGGTACGTCTTTACGTATTGATAGGACCACAGTTTGAGATGTATTCTTCTATCTGACTTAAGTGAAGAATCAAGATCTCGGTGACTTATAAATCTTAATACTAATAAGTATTCAGATATATATGTTAACTCATATATCACTTTGACTTACTATGGGTGAAAGTTATATACTAACTCGAGTACTCTGTATCTTGGGTGATAGCGGTTAATATATGATATTTGATTATCTGTATTAGTACCCGTATCCGGTATAGGATAATGACATCCCCTTAAGGAGCTCAATAAGGTTTATTACGCTAAACCCTGCAGGTTGATTAAGTTCAGGCGTAATAATAAAGATTGAGTGGTACTGCTTGAGGAATTATTAAGAGATTAATTAATGGATGTCGAATATTTTAAATACGGAGATTTAATAAGTCTAAATACAAGCCCCGACTCATCACCGGCAATAAAGGGGTAAGTCAGTATCGGTTCTCTAGTGGAATGAACTGATATTTATAAATTAATTATGGTCTGGGCTGACCATGGATAAATTAATTTATTTGAGGCCCATCTTTATTCCTTGTATCTGGTCCCTGGGCTGGCCCAATGTCTCCAAGCCCTAGAAGACAGTAAAATCGGCCCTCTCACTAAAAGTGGCGCCTCCTCCTTCTTTGTGTATTATTAAATACAGCTGTCAGCTCTCAGGAAAACACACTGATAAAAATTAGGGTTTTGAGAGCAGAGGGAGGCGCAGGAACGTGATTGGCTTTCTGTCTTGGGAGTTCTCATAGCTCGTTGTCCATCCAACGTTGGGAATTGAGCGGGATACAGTCGAGAAGATCAGAGCTGGAGTCTGAATCATTCGACGCGATCATCAATCATCTGTGCATCCAATTCTCAAGTAAGTATTTCCTAACACCTATGTGCAGCTGTTAAATTCATAGGAGCATGTTAGGAATTAATCGTTGTATGATGAATTAATAATAATCCAAGAAACGATCATCGGGCAAAGTGGAACGTTAATTCCATTTAATATTCCTTCAAATATATCGTCTCTTACGTAATGGTAAACCACACAATAAACTCGTTGTCAAACGCGACCTCTAACTCTGCATCGGTGATGTAAGGATTTGCATATCGCTTTTCCTCCTCGAAGATCCTTGGATACAAAGAAAAAGTTATATGTTACTACCTATGTATGATGAATACTTCGTATACATAAATTGAACGAGAATACTCACTTGCTATATGTCTCTGCAACCTCTGCACAATTGCTCAAAATATACATGTGTGCAACAATGTATTCGCGCTCATCCATGTATTTATTTTTCCCTCGGCCAATTGAACGCGCAATTGGTTTGAATATGGCGAGACAAAGAGGATCATCATTTTCAGCAACAGACATCTCAATATTGCGAGGCAAAGTTGTCCACTTTGTAGATATTTGATCTTCAAAGTAAAAAGAAGAGAAAGTTGACATTTCTGCAAGAAATATGCATTGGAGATGGACCCCTCAACCTTGGCTTTGTTTTTTATATGGTTTTTCAATGTCCTCAAATATCGTTCAAAAGGATACATCCACCGATACTGCACTGGACCAGCCAATCGTGCCTCATCTGCCAAATGAACTGGTAGGTGCTCCATTAAATCAAATAAAATAGGAGGGAATATACGCTCAAGTTTGCAAAGTGTAACAACTATCTTCTCACTAAGTATTCCCATATCATATATGGACACGTTGCGGGATGTTAATTCTCTGAAGAAGAAACTTAACTCTGTAATTGCCTCCCAAATATTCTTAGGAATAAGTTCTTTAAAGGCAACATGCAGTAGTATTTGCATGAACACGTGACAGTTGTGACTTTTCATGTTGTGCATCTTCAGGGCATTCATGTCAACGCATCTACTAATATTTGACACGTACCCATCGGGAAACTTAAGACTCTTGATCCATTGAAGTAAGACCTTCTTCTCTTCCCTGTCAAGCGTATAACATGCTTTCGGATACTGTCGGGTTTCATCCACTTTCTTCAACTCTTTCCGCTTGCAGAAGATGTTCAATTCTTCTCTAGACTTTTCTGTATCTTTTGTCTTCCCCTTCACATTCAGGACATTATTAAACACGTTATCAAACACATTTTTCTCAATGTGCATGACATCTAGATTATGTCGAATCAAAAGATGTCTCCAATAGGGTAGATCCCAAAATATGCTTTTCTTCTTCCACCCAACATGTTGATATTTTGCGAGTTGAGCGTTCCTGCCATCGAAGTCTTCGGTAACCTTCACGAAGCCCAACCCCTCAATTTGATTCAAGATTTCTTTTCTTGATTTTTGTTCTGGTGGACCCACATTGCAGGTCTTATTCTTCAAGAATGAAGTTTTGTTTATCCTAAACACATGGTTAGGAGGTAAGAACTTTCGATGATTATCAAATCACGATTGTTTTCCACTCCTCGGTAAAGTGAATGCTTCTGTATTCTCCATGCAGTGTGGACAAGCCAATTTTCCAGTTGTACCCCACCCAGAAAACATAGCATAGGCTGAAAAATCAGTGATAGTCCATATAAGAGTTGCCCGCATTTGAAAATTTTGCTTCAACGATATGTCGTAAGTGTTCACACCAACCTCCCACAAAGATTTCAACTCTTGTATCAGTGGCTGTAAGAAAACGTCCAACTTCATCTTTGGGTTAGATGGCCCAGGCACGAGGACTGTGAGAAATATGAATTGTTCTTTCATGCACAACCACAGAGACAAGTTATACGGCGTGACAATAACTGGCCAAGAAGAATATTGACGCCCTGATTGTGCAAATGGGGCAAAACCATCTGTAGAGAGGCCCAATCTCACATTTTTTATCTCCTCGGCGAATCCAAAAATAACTGAATTCAAGTGTTTCCATGCCGGAGAGTCTGCTGGGTGGCGCATGATCCCATCGTTTGTCGAGGTCGCATGCCAACGCATATTTTCAGCAGTTGCGGGAGATGCAAACAATCTCTGCAGTCGGGGCGTCAAGGGAAAATAGAGCATCTGTTTGGCGGGAACCTATTTCTTTTGGCGGCTTCCAGATGCACGCAAGTTGTCCTTATATCATGATTGGTCACAGAACATACAACTCTGTAGCTCACTAGTTCCCCCCAATACAATATGTAGTTATTGACACATCAATCGATCTTCTCTACTGACAAACCCGAACCGCGCAGATTTCTTTTCGTACTATAGAAGTCTTCTGGACAGTTGTTACCCTTCGGTAAAGCAACTTTCATCATCGAAGACATCTGATTGTAAGTCCTCTTTGACATGTGGCTTTCAGCCTTTATGCTCATGAATTGAGTCATCCAGCTTAATTATGTGTACGTGTCACATTCTAGGTACAACGGAGTATCCGCTGCATCCAACATGTTATAAATCTGCTGAGTGTCATTATTGGGCGGCTGTTCCAGATTTGGAGGATCTTGGTAATTACTAGGTCCAGCATGGTCATGCACCATCCTTTCGTAGTTATTGTATGATCCATAATCCTCATCCATTATAACATGTTCTGTCGGCATATACAGCGGTGCTTCCCCGTGAGAAACCTAGTTTGTGTAATTCAGGACAAATCCACGCCTACCAACATGTTTTCTTACAGTAGGTACATCTAAATACGCTTGATTCTTGTACTTCTTACACGGGCACCTAATGTTACCTTCTCCATCTGTGTACACCGTTTGATTTCTCGCGAACTCAAGGAAAGTCTCAAGTCCCGTTTCAAATGCAAGACGATCATTGTATCTCGCGTACATCCACATACGATTATCATTCATTCTTGCAAATTCTAAATGAAAAAAACAAATAAAATATAATAAATTACTTGAAATCTAACAAAATTTCGACAGCATAACCCAATATCCTAACTACCAAGTGCTCGACTCTACCAGCAGCTATAGTGACCATTGTGGTCCTACTTTACTAAGCCTATACTAGATCTACCCGGCCCCCCAATGTCGAAGCAATAATACAATACATATAAAGCAATAAAAAAATAGGGTAATTAAATAAACACAATCATTTGTTGGGAGAAGATCCTTAAGAAATAATCAATTTCTATCCCAAAGGGAGAAGATCCTTAAGAAATTGATTAAATCTATCCCACAATATATAATAACATAACATTTCATCAACACATAGCACATAACATTTAATTTAACAAAATTATCCAACATATATAAATTATTCTAACAAACAACATAAACTAATTGATTAAACTAACACATTCATTATATATAAACTAACAACTTAAACTAATTGATTAAAATTAATCATGCTTAGTATTTAATAAATTACACTAATAATTTAAAATTAATCATGCTTCATAATTTATTATAAACTAACAAACTTAATAATTAATTCTTCATAATTAATTAACTAATATCTAACAAATAAATCTATTAATTAACATAAATACATAAATAAATTCATAAATAATTAAATAAATAAATAAGAGAAACAAAAAGCGTACGGTGGTGGTTTCCGGCGGGGTGTCATGAAGAAGGCGGCGTAACGGGGTCGTCGAACTACGACGAAAATTAGTGAAAATTAAATAATTATATATACAATTAAAATGAGAGAGAGAGAGAGAGAGAGAAATACCTGGGCACGGCGGCTGGACGACGGCGATGGGTGGTGACCAGAGAAGCAGCAACAGCAGCGCGCACAGGGGGGAGGGGGGGGGGGTCTGTGGGGCAAGAGGAAGGTGTGTGTGCGGCGCAAACTGGAAAGAAAAGGTGTCTGTGCGCCCTAATGTTAGAGCATTACCGACGGCATTGTACCGTCGCTAGCGACGGTACAATGCCATCGGTAATGCTCTAAAACTAAATGAATAATGTCAATAATATAATTACCGACGGCATCGCCGTCGCCAACTAGCGGCGGCGGTTTTGCCGTTGGTAATTGGTCGGTGACTGAGAAAAGACGGGTCGCCTCAATTGCCGTCGCTGTGCCATCGATAGTTACCGACGACCTCTCCGCCGTAGCTATTTTCGGTCGCTAAATCGCGTGTTTTTTGTAGTGTTTTATTAGGTATTGTTGCGTAAATTATTTGTTGTGTAATTAATTTAATCTCAGTAACCATTAATTGATTAAAAATGTACTAGCTAGCGAGCTAGTTGTGGACAACCCATTATAGGATAAATTATGAAAATATAGTAATTATTATAATTGTATTGATTAGATAATGAACAGTTTGAAAAATACTTTGAAGCCAATATATAACTAAAGTTGGTGAGTTTATCAAAGTCAATTGTTAAAAGTTTTCATGATTAATTTGATCTGGAATAAAGTCTGAATATACCAAACGATCATCTATCACTACACATACTTTTAGGGGATCTAGAGTTTACACTTTAGATAATAATATAACCTAATTAATGTGTTTTATTCAGCCACATATAGAGGACTATGAGTGCTATGCTTATCATTTTACTAAAAGGAGTACACTTTATGGTGCAGATGACTGTGTTTTGCATTGATCAAATAGAGCATAGAGAATACAGCCATAATAATTGAGAGCTTTTAGCAATATATATATATATATATATTATAATATACAATTCTTCTTAAAATACTGGGACAATTTAATTAACAATCAGGACCAAAATTCAAGGTTAATTATAAGGTCAAAAAGTTTTTGTAAAAGCTACTGTTTTCGATACATTAGGTCAAAAACTTTTGATGATAGGGAAGTGAAATACCCCTTTTCATTAATTATTGATCTTGTTTTCTTCCATTGAAATAAATTCCAATTAAACGTTAAGTATAATATAATGTGGTCGGAGACTGATGTTTTCGTTTACAATGTTCTTTCATCAATTATTTTTTTTTAAAAAAAATAAAGTAAAAGGTAACTCAACGTATTAATCATATATTGTGTATACACTGACGAGAGTTTACAATACTAAGATCAAAGCAGTCGTGATAATAGTAATATATATGTAATAATTTAAAGATTATGATGATGGCGGTGGTAACAGAAATTAGTAAAACAAACACAAAATAAAAAATTCAAAAGATGAAGTGCATAGGCTTTTGAAAGAGAATATAATAACATTCAATCAGGATTGTTCACCGAATATAGTTTTACGTGTCTAAAAAATCCAAAGATTGAAACAGTAATCTTCCATGATTTAATTGTGACGTACTAATTCACAACCGCCTAAGCTAAATCTTGAAATTTATGCAATTAGGATTAGGGGTGTGCAAACAACAAGTCGACCGAAAATGGACCGAAGATTTTTGATTGGTTTTTTCACACTGATCGGTCGGTTCGACCCAAAATTTATAGAGATTTCGGTTTTTTCGATCGGCTCGATTTTTCCGAATTTGGCCTGTTCGGTTTTATATATTTTAATATTTTCCAACCCCCAGTCCACCTCCGGCCTCACCTCCGACTGCTGACGCTCCGTCCGCTTCTCGCCAGCATCGCAATTTATACTGAAACTTTGGGTGCTAGAGTTGGGGATCTGTTAATTCCACTACCTTAGTATGCGAACCAAACCTCCCCCCGAAATTTCTCTCATTTTAAATCTATGCATGATATTATTGATGAATCTGATTCTTCACATTTGGGGTGCGAGAGTTTTCGGCTATATAAAGTTTGATATGAGATTTTTCTTACAAAATTAAAATAAGGAACGATCGGGGCAGTTCGGTCGGCCGAAAACCGAAATTTAGACAAATCGTTTTTCGGCCTATTTGAAAATTAGACATCGGTCGGTCAATTATTTTTTTAAGGGATCGATCGATCGATTGGCTAAAATTTGGTTAGTCGGTGGGCCGAACCGATCATGCACACCCGATTAACCTCTCCTTTCTTCTTTCCTCTATTATAATTAACTTTTTGCATCGAAGTCAAACCTATCTTTTCAAAAATCTCAAGTGATGAATTCTCGCTGGCAAAAGGCGTTGCAAAAAATTAAGATAATCAATGTCGATCATGGATCATAGTAGTAATGTCAATATAGCAAGAAAATAATTCATCACAATATATCATATTCTAATTGAACAAGATATATATGGGGCCATATAGTTACTGGATACGACCCCTCTATATAGCCTTTTGTTTTGCATGAAACAGGCTTTTAACAAAAAGCTTAAACTCACCCCTTAATTATTTTTGTTTTCTTTTTTAAAAGTTGATTGATATACGTTGTTCAGATTGGAAAAAGGAGCAAAAACGAATTCATACAAATAAGTTGCCTTCATGTTTTGTGCTCGTGGATGGTTGGAAAAAATCTGAAATCTTGAGACTTTGAGCTAAGAAGAAAATATATTAATATATATATATATATATATATATATATATATATATAAAATAAAGGGGTGGGCTAGAATAAAAACACTCTTAAGTGTATAAAATATAAACGTTTTTTAATGTACGAATTTTATCCAACAGGGTTACGAATTCATCCAACATGGTTACGAATTGCGAAAAATAAATTTTTGTTACCTTTGGGATTCGAACTCAGGACCATGAATTCATCCAACAGGGTTACGAATCAACCGTAGATCTTGATGATCTAAGGGCTGAAAATCATTTATATTTTATACACTTAAGAGTGTTTTTATTCTAGCCCTCCCCTATAAATATATATATATATATATATATATATATATATATATATATATAGGGGAGGGCTAAAATAAAAACACTTCTTAAAATATAAAATATAAACAATTTTCAGCCCTTAGATCATCAAGATCTACGGTTGATTCGTAACCTTGTTGGATGAATTCGTGGTCCTGGGTTCGAATCCCAAAGGTAGCAAAATTTTATTTTTCACAATTCGTAACCATGTTGGATGAATTCGTAACCCTGTTGGATAAAATTCGTACATTAAAAAATGTTTATATTTATATTTTAAGAAGTGTTTTCACTGTAGCCCTCCCCTATATATATATATATATATATATATATATATATATATATAATTTATATTGGGTTGACGGTAAGAAATTATTTTAAGAGTGCGTTTACTTGATGGATAAATTTATCATGGAAAATGAGGGATAACAAAAAATTATGTCCTTAAATGCCTCTTTTCTTTTCCCATATTTTATACAAAAGAGAAGTTCATAATTTTTCCTTCTTTATTTTCACTTCAAAGATGGATAATATTATCCCTCCAAAAATGGAGGGATAATATTATCCATCCTTAAGGAGTGAGCTTCTCTTTTGTATAAAATGTGGAATAAGAAAGGAGACATTTAACGGCATAAATTTTTATTATCCCTCATTTTCCCATAATAAATAATTTATTCATAAGAGTAAACGTAATCTAAGGATAAAAAATAATAAGAAATTTCTTCATTGTTTTTTTTTTTTTTTTTTTTTGAGAAGCAAAGGAGAAATAACCATTAACCACGAGAAAGAAAGTTTACAACTGACGGCAAAACAGAAGAAGAACAAAAAGGCAAAGAATGCAACAGCGCGAAAGAAGCTAAACTATCACTACGGTATTCCCCTCGCGAGGTGTCCAGCTAAAAACCACATGACCAAACGAAACTTTAAGAGAGAAAATCTGACGAAGAGTATCAGTCCCAAGTAAGAAAGATCATCATCCTGCCGTTGAAGAATCCAGCAAAGTTGTTGGTTATCCGTCTCAAGAATAATATCTGTTGCATTTCTCTCCCTGCAGAAACGAATACTCTCAAGCAAAGCTAACGCTTCCCCTTCAATGACTGAAAACGCTCCAGGAATAAAGCCAAATCTGCACCCTAACACTTGCCCCTCCTTATTCCGCATTACCACACCAATACCCACTCCTTTGCTAACAGACCTGATGCTGGAGTTGCAAAGTTTGTGACATAGTCATCATAATATAGCACTTGGCCATATTATTTGACTTGTGCCACCTTTTATGCGCCTCACGTTCCACATCGGTTGACTCATCAGTAAGGGCTGCAGGACGTGGAGTAGTAAGCACAAAACTGTGCTCCTCAGCGTCAAGAATGTACATAATGTGGCGTTTCCATTCAGTATAATTTGGACCGGTGAGAGGATTGTTTGCAAGAATAGAGATTATTAGAGACATAGACATATCTGAATGTAAACAAAATAAACATGTAAGAACATGAAGCACATAATTCGTAACAATAATATTGTAACCTTTTGATAAAAACAATATTAATGAAACCTCCAACTGCCCAAGAAATCTCACGAGTAAGCCACGTTAGGGTGGACGTTTACACATGAATTCCTCAACCAGACTATTTACCTAGTCATTTAATTTCCATCCATGTCAACTTGACATTTTGGCAAAGGAAATTAATAGTTGGACTTTAACTAGACCATATCATATTCAAGAAGGGACTCCGATGGAGAGTTGTACATTATACTTGAAATGATATCTAAGCAGCGACCACAATTTAACCTTGAGTATTAAATTCTTGAAATTGGCATACTCACTAGGACCATACCGCTTCCAATTTAACCTCTTGGTTATCTTATTTAAAATCCATCCTCTAAAGTACTTATGAAAATCATACGAGTAAGCCACGTTAGGGTGGACGTTTACCGCATAACTCCCACTACTTAAATGGATTTAAATATTTTTAATAGAAATCTCAACTTAACAAACTTGTGAAATAAAATATGAAGTAAGCCACGTTAGGGTGGACGTTTACCATATTCTCAATCACTTTGTCTTGAGACCGCATGTGGAGGTCTAAAAATAATTTTTAAACTTCATAAAAATTATTAAAACAGCTTAGTCTTTTTTTGTTCAAAAGGTTTGTTCATGCTCAAGCACATAATCCTAAACATGCTCTTCTAGAACGCAACATGTAAAACATGCTCGCAGAATTCTAAAACATGCTTAAGAAAATAATAAACCTACTATCATGCTTGTCTAAGCACAGTTAACAAAAATATATTAACAAGCAAAGACATAGAAAAGCAGGTAACGAGCATAAGGGATAAACACCACGGCATGCAAAGAACATAATAAAAGAATTAAATTCTTCGTGACCCATTCGTGGAATCCCAAATTCTAATCTATTACATTTAAAACAGAAAAGAAAAGCCCAAAAACGTAAACTTGGCCCGAAACGCTTCAAACAGGTCCGTCTTAGGGAAAAAAAATAGGGTTTGGGCCCCCTGGGGTTTGAAACACGCAGCTAAGGTTTGGAAACCCTAGCTGCCGTCGTCACCTCCCTTGACAGCCGCCCCTGGCGCGCAGCAGCAGCCCGGCGCACGCAGCAGCCGCCTGGCTCGGCATTCGCCTTCCTCCGCGAGCAGCAGCAGCACGCCCGCATCAGCAGCACAGCAGCAGCAATGGCAGGCCCCGGCGCAGGCAGTAGCAGAGGCAGCGCATCGCCCGCTGGGCGCGCAGCGCGCAGGTGCGGCCCCGGGCGCGCACAGCCCCTGCCGGCTACCTCCTCCTTGCTCGCCTGACCCGCAGCCACCAGCAGCGTGTGCAGCAGCAGCCTCGCACGACGCCCTCGGCGAGAGCAACAACAGCGTGCACGACGCCTGACTAGGCGCGCGGCGCACATCGCGCAAGCGCTCGTGCGCGCGCTGCCCTCGGCGCCGACAGCCTTGCTCGCTCCGCACCCAGCATACCTCCGGTATTCCAACTCCAAACACCGTTCATCCGTTGTTGATTCGTCGTCGTCCTCGTCTCATTCCTCAGTTTTACAGATTACAAAGGAAAAACAAATACAATTTGAAATCCTAATCTAACCACGGATTTTCTCGCGGTGAAAAATGATTACAACGTCAAAACGACGTATCCCACGAATCAACAGACCACGAAGAACAACAGCAGTAAAAACAACGCACATTATTAATCGTACATAAATTAATAATAGAGCCAAGAAATTAATCCTGGCCTCTGATACCAATTGAAGAAATATTAAATTGAATTAATACTCTAATGCCCGATGATCGTTTCTTGGATTATTATTAATTTATCATACAACGATTAATCCTAACATGCTCCTATGAATTTAACAGCTGCACGTTGATGTTAGGAATACTTACTTGAAAAGTGTATGCAGAGGCTGTCGATGATCGAATCAAATGACTCCAGTTCTGATCTTCTGAACTGTATCCCACTCAGCTTTCACCGTTGGATGGACAACGAACTGTGAAAGTCCCAAGAGAGAAATAATGCTCCTCACGTTTCCTGCGCCCCACAGCTCTCCAAAACCCTAATATTTTTATCAGTATATTTTCCTGAGAGCTGACAGCTGTATTTAAAATAATTAAATACGTGTAGGGGGCGCAGATTAGGTGTAGGGGACGATTTCTACTCCTTCTAGGGCTAGGACACTTTGGGCCAGTCCAGGGACCAGATACAAGGAATAAAGATGAGCCTCAAATAAATTAATTATCTATGGTCAGCCCAGACCATAATTAATTTATAAATATTAGTTCATTCCACTAGAGAACCAATATTGACTTACCCCTTTATTGTCGGTGATGAGTCGGGGCTTGTATTTAGACTTATTAAATCCCCGTATTTAAAATATCCGACATCCATTAATTAATTAGAGCTCTGACAGCTTAAATTAATTAATCTCTTTGTAATCCTTAAGCAGTACCACTCAAACCTTATTGTTGCGCCTGAACTTAATCAACCTGCAGGGTTTAGCGCAATAAACATTATTGAGCTCCTTAAGGGGATGTCATTATCCTATATCGGATACGGGTACTAATACAGATAATCAAATATCATATATTAACCGCTATCACCCAAGATACAGAGTACTCAAGTTACTATATAACTCTCACTCATAGTAAATCAAAGTGATACACGAATTAACATATATATATCTAAAATCTTATTAGTATTAAGATTTTATTAAGTCACCGAGATCTTGATTCTTCACTTAAGTCAGATAGAAGAATACATCTCACTGTGGTCCTATCAATACCTTATGACGTACCAGTATAGACAAGTAGTCAAGACAAACTACTTCCATCTATACCGCAGCCTAAACCAATTACCCGTCCTAAAGTCATCTCGGCTGTGATCATATTATATCTCTTAAGGTTAATCCAATTATATGGTCTTCTGTGATCTACAACACACCATATAATCTACTTATATAGAGATAGAGAACATACATATGCAATCATGAACACAAACAGATAGGAGATTAAAACAGTGAACATAGGAATCATTGTATACAAGCATAAAAGGTTCTTGCTTTCAGTATACAAATCCAACAGAAATCAACATCCACAAATCAATCTAAGATCTCTCCACATACAGATGATCTCATTGAAGTGTTGCCCTATATATATATATGGGTGCACTCCAGTGGGGGTGGGCTAGAATAAAAACACTCTTAAGTGTATAAAATATAAACGTTTCTTAATGTACGAATTTTATGTAGAACACGTATGAATTTATCCAACAGAGTTACGAATTGCGAAAAATAAATTTTTGTTACCTTTGAGATTCAAACTCAGGACCACGAATTCATCCAACAGGGTTACGAATCAACCGTAGATCTTGATGATCTAAGGGCTTAAAATCATTTATATTTTATACACTTAAGAGTGTTTTTATTCTAGTCGACCCCTATATATATATATATATATATATATATATGATCAATTGAGATTAATCCACAAGTAGTGTGAGAATTGAAAATTCATCTGAACGGTGATGAACAAGTCATTTCATTTTGATGAACAAATCAATCATTTTTATGAAAAAATATTTTGGTTTGGGGTTCGAATCCTAGGAGGTGACAAAATTTTCAATATATTAAATAGATATGTCTGCCATCAATTATATTGGTCTGTTCGTAGAATTTATTAATTTGTTGACCATTCCCAATTTTTACGAAAAATCAAATTATCAATAGGGGTTGATCACAACAATAAATCTATGGTTCAACCACCTAAACCCATCTAGTGTGTGTGTGTGTGTGATGGCTAAAATGAAAACACATTTTAAAATATAAAATAAGAACTATTTTTAACCCTAACTTAGATCATCAAGATCTACTGCTAATTCACCATCTAGTTGGATGAATTCATGGTCTTGAGTTCGAAACCCATAAGTAGTGAAAATTTTAATTTTTGCAATTCATACATTTACAAAGCGAATTCATATGTGTTCTACATAGAATTCATACATTCACAATAGTATAAATCTATTCCTATTTTATACTCTAATAGTTGTTTTCATCCTAGCCTCACTATACATACATTCATATATATATATATATATATATATATATATTGTGTGTGTGTGTGTGTTTGAGAGAGAGAGAGAGAGAGGTGTTCCATTGAGAATGCTAAATGTGTTGAGAATTGAGAATGCGTATGGTCACAGACGAAAAGTCAATAATTTCTATGAGTAAATCATCGTAACACATGAATATGCATTTTCGTTTGGCTTCGAATCCTGGAGGGGGCAAGAACCTAGCCACATTGTTCATCATGAAAATCTCCAAATCAATAAGAACCTCACATACGAAGAAGAGCCTAATATTATATTAGATCGAGAGGTGCATGTTTTGTGAGGTCAAGAAATATCATTAGTCAAATTCAATGGACTAGACACGAACCTGGCGAAGCTACTTGGGAACACGAAGAATAAACCCTATTTTATTATCCACATTTAGAACCAAGTAAGTTGAATTTTCAGGACGAATTTTCTTTTAGTGGGTAAAATTGTGAAAGCCCGAAACCAAAATATTTATCCAAAATTATTTTGGATATTTTAAATTATTTCATTATCCATATTTAGAACCTAGTAAGATGAATTTTCAAGACGAATTTTCAATTATTTTGTAGTATTTAAATTGTGATGTCATTAAAAAATTTATCACTATAAGTCAAGCTTATGAATTGTCTAGTTACGCTCCTAATTAGATGAATCACTTTGAATAAACATTTTGGCTTAGAAATAGAAATTTTATACTCTCACATATTTTTTTAATTTTAATTTTGGACCATGAATAAAATATTTGCATAATATTATATTGGGCCTTATTTTATTTTGTACTAAGACTAATATTTATAAAAGTCCATAAATCTTCAAAGATGTAATATGATTTATGCCTAATTGTTCTTATTTTAGGGGTTTGCATGTGCATGTTTTAAGTTAAAAATCTTGGAAATTGGTGCAGTTATAGGTTTGTTTTATGCTTTTCAGGAGATTTAGGTTTTATAGATGGAAGAGTGTGATTTTGGAGATTTTGGGTTAGAATGGCAGTTTGTAGGCGCAATCTGGTGTCCAGAGCTGAAAAGCCCGCGCCAGAGCAGAGCAGAGCAGAGCAGAGCTGTGCGGATAGCTCTGTATCACAGCAGAGCTGACTTGCATAGTCAGAGCTGACTTACGCGCCAGAGTAAACTTGTCAGAGCAGAGCTAAAGATCGACAGAGTCAACATATTTTGCCAGAGTCAACATATCCAGAGCTGACTCCCAGCTCTGCTATACTTTCCAGAGCTCGCTAATTCCAGAGCTGACTTTCAGCTCTGTCATACTTTTCCAGAGCCGAATTTCCAGAGTTAGCCAATCTATGCCAGAGCCAAGATAACTTGCAGAGCACGCTGCCAGCTGGATTACCTTTGAATGCACGATTCTATTTCCTTAAGAGTCCAGTTTTGTAAGGCGAGTTTGATGATGATTAGGATTGGAATGAAGTCTATAAAAGGGGGCTTGAACGTGAATCAAGAAGATAATCCTTCTGCCTCCGGCACTTAGTTAGACTTAGTTAGATTTAATCTTTGCCCTAATCTTTAGTTTCCGCCTAGGTAGCCAAAGTTTAGGTTTTTATTGCTTTCATAGTTCTTAGTTTCAAATTCTGTTCTTAGTTAGTTTATTATAGTTCTTTCAATTCAAGTTTTAGTTAGTTCCCGTTTAGAGTTGTAATCACGTGATAGGTTGATTCTCGAGAAGTTTTATGGTATTTTGTATTTATGTTTATTTACTTGCTTTGTTTAAATTATGCTTCCCTTTAAATTATGCAATTTCAATTATGCGTTTTCATGCTTTCCTTTAAATTATGCACTTTAGTTTTATGCTCATTAGATTAGAAGCTTTTAATTTACAAGTCTTTAAATTCTTAGTAGCGTTTAAATTCTTAGTTGCTCGTTTAAGTTCTCGCCTAGGTTTTTATAGTTTCTTTATGTTTACGTTTTTAGCTTTGTTCTTTGCATGCCTAGTTAATTCTCTAGTTTAATTCAAGTTAAGTTTAAATTCACGTAAGTTTACTTTACAAGTTTTAGTTTAATAATCTAAGTTTACAGCTTTCTCATGACATAGTTAAAAGCCCTTAAAGATCTTCCTTGAGAGACGACATTGGGTTAACTTACCACTGCTAGAGTGTCCTTGTCCTATTGCAAGTCAATCTAGAGGTGTTCTAGTTGAGTCATAATACATAATTCATAATTCACTTTTTTGTATTTTTTTTTCTGATGAAATTTACGTACAATCTTTTTTTTCACCACCTTTTTATTTCTTTTTCAGCCTTTCTATTTCTCTATACGACCGGCTCCAGATTTGATGGTTGTCCCCACAAACCAATATGGGTCTTCTCTAGCGTATTTTTTTCCTCACTCACATGGTCCTTGAAAATCTTCTCAGTTGTCACCAGAAAAGAAGATGCATATTGTTGATATGAATAACACCAATCAATTAGTTTATGCATATGAAAAACTTATTAGAATCCCTCTTTCTGGTGTGTTTCGGTTTGTTCATGCAACTCTCCGTTTCGAAGCGTAATTAACAAGAGGCACTCTTTGTCCTTACCTTGTGCATTGACGATCACTCCTTATTTCTATCCCGAGCGTCACAGTTTTCCGTAGAAAATCCTCCTACTGCTGCTACTTCTAAGGATAGTGCAATTCTTTGCATAGTTCGAGAGATTGGAGTCTCTTCATGTTGTAAAGATTATTTGTTTATGTGTTATATATGAATTTTTTAGGTTGTAAGTGCTGTATTTAAATTGTTGGCATGCCCTCAAAGATTTTAGTGGAAAATTTTTTGTTTGCGAATTTTTTAGGGAAATGTCCTGAAACATTTTAGAGGGAAAATTGAAATGTAAGTTGTGCGAAAATTTCCATCTGTGGATAATTATTCTGGCGCCACTTTTGAGCAATTTTAATCATGTGAAATTTTCATTCTTTAATTTGTTAATGGAACGTTTGTACGGTGAGGTTTCCGAAAATATAAAGTGGTTGTCAAACTTAAATAATAGGGTTAATTACGTAAAAAATCATGAACTTTGGGCCGATTTCCAAGTTTGTTATGATTTTTTTTTTATCAAATTTTTCCTGAACTTAACCAACTGATCAATTTTATCATGGTTTTCAAAAATTCCCAAATTGAGTGCTGACATGGCACTTTTCAGTGACCTGAAATATGACATGGCGCCGCCGGACAAAAACCAAAACGATGTTGTTTAGTTGGGGGTAAAACGACGTCGTTTTACCTCAAATTCCAGCCCCCCGTCTTCTCCTCTCTGAACTCCGGCGAGGAGCCGCCCACCGGACCACCCCTGCCCTCAGTCTTGCAGAGCCCTAATTTTCTGTCTACTGCTCTTTCTTCGTCCACCCCCAAAGACACCACCAACATCGTCGTCGGAAAGAAATCTTCTGCGCCGCCACCCTTAGTTTCGAGGGTTTCCACGCAACCGACTTCATCTTCTTTGGCGTTGGCTAACAACAGCATAGCCAGCAACCATATCCGATATTTGCTTGATTTTCAACACCAGCAACGCTAACACACACACACAAGATCAAAATTGAAAATTTCCCAACAATTAAAGAGGTGTGGTGGTGGAGAAGAGCGGCGGGGCGGCAGCAGAATTCTTCAATTCCAGAGCTGACTAAGTATTCTTCAATTCCAGAGCAAAGTATTCTTCAATTCCAGAGCTGACTAAGCCTTGCCAGAGTCCAGAGCTGCCAGAGGCACCTCTGCCGACTCTGCCCGACTCAGCTCTGCCCGACTCTGCGACTCAGCTCTACCGACTCTGCTCTACTGACACTGCTCTGCCGACTCTGCTCTGAAGTGAAATATTAGCTCTCGCAATGAAGCGACGTCGTTTGACGTGAATTATCAGCTCTTCGATTTTGGATAGAGAGGTGGATCTTGGGGGGTGGGCGGCGGCAAGGGTGCAGCTGCCTTACTGCCGTCAACCTGAGAAGAGAGTTGAGGGAGAGAGTTTTCAGAGAGGATTTTGAGTGAATGGAATCGAGGATCTAGGGCTCCGGTGGCGGCTGGGTCGCTGTCAATCGGAGGGAGAGAGATAGAGGGAGGCGGCGGCGCTTCGCCGTCGCCAAGGAGGAGGAAGGTGGAGGCGGTTTCCGCCGGGTTCAGTGAGGGAGGGTGAGAGAAAGGGGGGGTGGAGCGGCGGCTCGTTGCTGTTGCAGTCGCCGGAAGAGAAGAGAGACTTCGAAGGTGGTAAGTCGAGCAAGGGCTCAGCGAGCTTGAATCCGAGAGGGAGACAGAGGCGGTGAGAGATGAGGGAGTTGATTTTCTATTTTTTGTTTATTTTTTTTTTCAAGTAGATGCCACATCAGCTCGGTATTACCACGTAGGCGCCATGTCAGCTCGGTATTGCCACGTAGGTGCCAGCTAAGGCTGTCTAATTGGTTATCGGGTTTTGGATAATCCGTTAACCGAACCGAAATTCCCGGGTTTGGGTATCCAATAATCGGATTTTTTGGTTATCGGTTCGGTTTCGGGTATCATTTTTAGAAAAATTTCGGGTATCGGTTAACCCACTAACCGAAACGGGTCAACCGAACTAACCAAAAAGTGTTTAATAAATTATTTAATATTATATTATATATGTTTTAATTATTAATTCATAAATTAATTAATTTATTTTTTTTAAATCGATTTTTAGCTAAAATAAAATTATGATATCATATATTTAAAGTATAAGAATGAGCTTTAGTCTAGTGGATAAGTTGCTTTGTGTGTTTTTTAGAGACTACGGTTCAAATCTTCTATCTAGCAAATTATTTAAATTTTTATTTTTTAAAATGGGTATTTCGGATACCCAAATAACCGAAGCGGTTATTGGGTAACCGAACACCTAAAACGGTTCGGGAACGGTTAGTGAAATATGGCCATTTCGAGTTCGGGTAACCGAAAATTCGGGTACGGATAACCGAACCCGAACCGATCGACAGCCCTAGTGCCAGCTAAGACCGGACCTTTACCAGAGGTAAAAACCGTGGCAAAATTGATCAATTGGTTAAGTTCTGGGAAAATTTGATAAAAAAAAAAAAGTTCATGGCAAACAAGGAAATCGACCCAAAGTTCATGATTTTTCGCGTAATTAACCCTAAATAATATATTGGCCATGTTCTTTTTTTTTCTTTTTTTTTTTGTTGTTGGGAACCTTGTGGAATATCCTAACCCTTGTTTTGATGATACCAAAAATCATAGGACTTAATTGTAATAGACTAGAATTGTTTTGAACTCAAGTGTTAGAGTTCGTTTCTAGTTTAGCTTGCGGTGTCGAAGACTGAAGACTGAAGACTGAAGAACGAAGGACTGAAGACTGCAGATACCAACTGAAGTATCAGTTGAAGAATCAATTGAAGACTGATTACTTAATGCGCGCAAAGGACTGATACTAAAGTCAAGTATCAGTTGAACATTCCTCCTAGGACTGATCTTCCAACGTTCAGAGGAAGCCACGTACTCACAAAGTACAGCCGCATTAAATGCAGAGATCTCAGGATCTTATCTCTGCAGAGGTCATTCCAATCTGGTGGTTACTTTTCAGAGACGTCACATCTCCTGTCCATTGACTCAACCTAGAACACCTCTAGTTTGACTTGCAATAGAACAAGGACATTCTAGCGATGGTAAGTTGACCCAGTGTCATCTCTCAAGAAAAGTCTTAAAGGGCAATTAATTATGTCACACGAAATCTATAAACTAAGGATTATTAAACTAAAACATGGAAAGTAAATTAACGTGAAATTAAACTTAATTAAAAACCGAACTTAAAATTAACTAGGCGAATTGAACTATTAAACCCTAGGCAAGATTTTAAAGAACTTAAATTAAACCTACTTATGAAATTAAATACTTGTAAAAGTAAAGACTTCTAATCTAGGCGTAAACTAAAGTGCATAATTTAAATTGCATAATGGAAAAGAAAGCATAAACATGAACGAAAAACGTAAACATGATTAAATAAAATAAATTGAATTGAAATACGAAATACCATAAACGTCTTGAACGTGTAATTGTGTCACGCAATCACAAGCCAAGAAATAACTAAAAACTTAACTAAATCGAAAACTAACTAAGAACAATGAAAATCGACACTATGAAAGCACTAAGAAAGCAAGTAAAAATCCTAAGCTTCGGATGCCAACAGATCTCAACGATGGCGTCTAAAACTAGGGCAAGGGATCTTTTTACAATGAAAAGTATGGCCCTATTTATAGACTTCAAATCCCTCTAGATCAACATGGAAGTTTCCATGCAAAGTAGAATTCTAAAGGCAATAGAATCGTGCAAGATAAGGCAACTCTCCAGCTGTGACGCGCGCTGCAAGTCATCTCCATTCTGGCCGAATTCGCGACTCTCGCCAGAGAAACGGCTTCCGCTCTGGCGCACTTGTCCGCTCTGACTCCCGGTGTCTCTGGCTTCTTGATTTCTCTGCTCTGGCATTTGGTTCCTCTGGCTTCTTGATTTCTCTGCTCTGGCTTTTCTCCCCTCTGACTAGTGATTCATCTGCTCTGACTATCGACTTCTCTGGCTATTGGTTTCTCTGCTCTGGAGATTGGTTCTGCTGCTCTGACGAGTTGACTTCGCTGCTCTGAGCTTTGATTTCTCTGGCGAATAGGATTCCTCTGGCGCTTATGATTCCTCTGGCACTTATGATTTCTCTGGCGCTTTCCATTTCGCTGCTCTGGCATGCGGGACTCGCTTCTCTGACGTGCCAGAGTATGCACAAAAACGTAATTCTTAGCCCAAACTCTCCAAAATTTGCACTCTTCATCTCGAAAACCTAAATCTCCTGCAAAGCATAAAATACACTATAAAACGCACCAATTTCCAGAAGATTTAACTTAAAATATGCACATGAAAACCCCAAAATTTAGAACAATTAAGCATAAATCAACCCCCCCACACTTAGCCTTTTGCTTGTCATCAAGCAAAATCCATATGAATCCTAGGAAGAGATTGATTTCAACAATGCTAATTTCCATCCAAACATTCTCAAAGTCAATTCAAAATTTTACAATCAATACACATCTCTCGATCATGCAAGTAACTCAAAGTTTAAGAAGCAACAAAAGAGTAATGCAAGTAATTCGATCAGACCCAATTCTCCTTTAGAAGTGAATATCCTAATGTGATCGCCTTTATAATCAATATCACCATTTTTCACACTTTGTGTGCTTGAGATTTCGACAGTTGAGCCATAATTCGTGAAATAAAAACCATTTGGATGTACTCCAAAGTCTTTTCACGTGGTTTCCCATGCTCATAGTTAGACTAGAGGAGCAGAGACTCAGAGCTGTCACGTTTTCAGAACAGGCCAGATGTTTCAGAGCTGGCATTTTCAGGGTTGGCAATTCGTCCAACATTTTTTTCACATTTCACAGATAAGATACGATCGTAGGCAATCATAATGACAACACTCCTTCTAGCATCTACCAGACAAATCACGTCTTACTTACTTACAATCATGTTGCAACAAAACTCAAATTCTTTGCATAAACAAGAAACATATATCAAGAGTAAAACAAGAATAACCATCATTCATTCACAAACCCGAAATTCACATCGAAAACCATCTTCTCTTCCACAAATTCATAAAAATTAGCAAGATTCGAGACCAAAAACTAAGCATAGAAAGACTAATCTCGCCCAATTGAAAGCATAAACATAATAAAACACCCCCCCACATTTAAAGCATGCCATGTCCTCAGGGCACAAAAGAAATAAGAATAGAGGAGAAAACGTCCCTGATTATTGGCATGGGGAAACTGAAGCATCGTGAGAGGCGGTGAAGAGTGGAGTTTGTGGTCGATGCAGAGTAGAAAGTGGCCACACTGAATCAGGTCAGCGCTGGCAGAGCAGCGCGGAGAAGTATAGCGCTGGCGTTCTGTAGTGCTTAACGGGGCAGCGCTAGCGTGCAGTAGCGGTGGTAGCAGCAGCGCTGGCGGCATATTGAGAATTGCAGCGCTGAAAACAAGACATGCACACCAAGCATCATAGTATCCGCAAAGCAACTGAAACTTAGGAAAAATACCAAAACAAAAACGGAAAACAAAGAAAGAACAAGAAAAACAAAACAAGAAAAACATAAACAAACCAACGGTGGGTTGCCTCCCACCAAGCGCTAGAGTTAAAGTCTCCAGCCTGACTTCAGATCTGACCCTTAGTGAGGATCGTGCAGAGTGTGAGACTCCACCACCATCGGAATACTCATCTGCCCATAATCGGATTTCATGCGCTGACTTTTGACTTTGAAACTCTCCTTCGCATTCTCCATGTACAACTCAACTGCACCAGGGTTAAACACATCCGTTAGCACCGCACCTTCTTGCTCTCGAGACAGCTCTACCGATCTAAACACCGACTTTTCCTTTCCTTCTTCCGGGCATCTACTCATCAATTTCTCCTTAGTAAAATTCTGGCAAGTGCTCATCATAACAGGCTGGATGGGCAGCGCTGGGCTCGTCCGAGCTGGGAAAAGAAGTGTAGGGCTGCAGGGGCAGTGCAGGGTTGAGGGGTGCAGAACCGGCAAGTGCAGCGCTGAACTCTTCAGCTTCCCAAGCTAGTTCTTCCATGTCTGCCGATCCTGCAAAAACATCCACACACTCTTGTTCCTGCACAAATACCGTCTCAACCAAGCCATCAATAGGATCTATAAATGAGCATTCGTTGATCAAATTTGCAGACGGCATTGCACGACTATCATGCACAGAGAAAGACACTGACTCCCCTAACACGGTCATTTTAATATTTCCATCCTTAACGTCAATCAAGGTGTTAGTGGTTGCCATAAACGATATTCCTAACAGTAGTGTGTGCTCTACACCATTTTCATGCACCTCCCCAATTTCAAGAACCACAAAATCAACGGGAATAATCAAGCCCCCAACATTCACCAACACATCCTCTACTATCCCACGGGGGTATCTAACGGACCTATCGGCTAGCTGCAAACACATGCGGATGGGTTTCAAATCACCTAACTCTAATTGTTTAAAAATAGAGTAAGGCATCAAGTTAATTCCGGCACCCAAATCTAACATACCAGAGGCTTCCTTACCATTTCCTAAAGCAATTTTAATCACAAAGCTACCTGGATCGCACTGCTTTGGTGGCAAGGGTTGCTGAATGATAGAGTTTGCAATCTCCGAGACTAGAATCTTCTCATTATCCCCGAACTTCCGCTTGTTGGAGACTAACTCCTTGAAAAACTTCACATACGCCGGGACTTTCTGATCACATCAAGGAGGGGCAGATTCACGTTCACCTTGGCAAGCATGTTGTAGAAGTCGGCGAACTGTTTATCCATCTTTTCATTCCTCAATCTGCCCGGGAAAGGGATCGGAGGTCGATAAGGTGTAGTAGACTTGTGAAGTTTGTCCTCCTTTCCTTCCTCCATCTCTCCGTCTTTTGGCTGCCTATGCTGTTCTGCCTTCTCTCCATCGCTAGGGCTGGTCAGAGCTGAGCTCGGCAGCTCTGGTCTGGGCTGGGCTGGGCTCGGCATAATGGAAGTCGGCAGAGCTGGAATTTGTGTAGCGGAATGTGGCAGAGCTGAAGTCTGCATAGCTGGGTCAGGCAGCGCTGAACTCGGTTCCCTCCTCCTGTAAGGACTGAACTGAACTGAGCTGTCCAGAGCTGAATTGGTCTGCGCTGGCACATCCACTTTGTTATCCACCATCTTACCATTGCGAAGAACAGTGATAGCTTGAGCCTGGTGAGTTTGCAGGGGTTGGCCATGAAATTTTTCGGGCTGCTGCTGCTGTTGAATTTGGTTCAAAGTGCCCGATAATTGCCCCACGGTAGTCTCAAGTCTTTTTATTGTGGCGGATTGAGACTCAAAATTTTGCTTAGTCATCTCCATGTTCTGCTTGCTGATCTCCATGAAGGACTGCATAGTCTCCTCCAAAGACGGCCTCTGCTGTGGAACTTGCTTTTGAAACTGCTGCGCGTTCTGCAATTGTTGAGGTTGAAAGTTCCCGTGCTGCATTGGGGACAGTTGATACTGCTGTGGATATTGTTGTGGAACGCTCGGCTGCGGTGGGAAGTATTGTTGCTGTTGTTGATATCCCATATGGGATGGTCGGCGGAATTGACTCCCCCAAAAGTTTTGATTTCCCCATCCAGCGTTCGGCTGATTTCTCCATTCTCCAATAACATTTTGTTGGCCTTGATTCATGTTCTTCCCATAAGGTCTGTATGGCCATTGATTGTAGCCTTGAAATCTTTGTGCCGCATAGACTTCAGCTTCACCCTTCGGAGTAAACTCGCCCATTCTGTGGCACTCATTGGCTGCATGGCTGAAATCTCCACATATTCCGCAAGGCTCGCCATTCTACACCGGGACGGAAGGATTTTCCTTCTTGCCCATCTTAAGATGCTGCACTTATCTCACAAGATCGGCTACTTGCTTCTGCAGCTCAAACTGTTGCGTCACAGAGCTGGCCTCAACTCTCTTCCCACGGACTGATTTCTGTTGTGAGCTCTCGGCTAAAGTCTTGAATATCTCTTTCAGCTCTGCTGCAGTCTTCCGAGCTATGTTACCTCCTGCAGTGCTGTCCACCATGAATTGGGCAGTTTCTACTAACCCATCGTAGAACAACTGCATTAACATCACGTTGGGAAATTGATGTTGTGGACATTGACGGAGGAGTTCTTGATATCTATCCCACGCTTCGTGTAAGGGCTCGTCCGATCTTTGGGTGAACTCCATGATTTTCATTCTGAGCTCCTGTGTCTTGTGGCTGGGATAGTACTTGAGCATAAACTTTTCACAAGCTTCTCCCCACGTAGTGATAGAGTTGGGCGACAGAGATAGCATCCACGTCCTCGCCTGGTCTTTAAGTGCATAGGGGAAACACTTGAGCTTGAGTTGGTCCTCCGTGAGAGTAAGCAAAGGAATCGTTTACACTTGTGTGCAAAAATCTCGGATGAATTGCAGAGCATCCTCGCTTGGCATCCCATGAAACACCGATAGTAAACTCGAGTCATTGGGTTTGAGATTGTAGTTTCTCACAGCAGTGGGGAGCACGATTGCCGACGTGTTGGTATCTCCGATCACCGGCCTGGTGAAGTCTCCCATGTACTCCATGTTTTGAGCCATCTCCTTCATTTCCTCGTGTAAATCCTGCTCAGTGCGAAAATTGGCGTGGCTGGCCTCTTCCTCCTTAGTGTTCTTCTCTGCTTGGTCAGAGAGGTCAGAGCTGGCTTCCTCCTTTGTGTTCTGCTCTGATCGGTCAGAGCTGGAGTCAGAGTGCGCCTCAGAATCAGAGTCAGAGTATAATGCGTCTGCTCTGGTATGTGTCCGAGTGTTATCCAGCGGGGACGTTAGTTTTCTTTTCAGACTACGGCGTCCCTGCATACACAACACTTAACACACGGATAAAACGCACCGGGTGGAAGGAAAAGAAAAGTAAAAACAAAAATGAGAAAACGGGAAATTAAATAAAGCAAGTAAAAATGGCACAACTAAAACGCCTAAAACTTTCCCCGGCAACGGCGCCAAAATTTGACTCAACCTAGAACACCTCTAGTTTGACTTGCAATAGAACAAGGACATTCTAGCGATGATAAGTTGACCCGGTGTCATCTCTCAAGGAAAGTCTTAAAGGGCAATTAATTATGTCACACGAAATCTGTAAACTAAGGATTATTAAACTAAAACATGGAAAGTAAATTAACGTGAAATTAAACTTAATTAAAAACCGAACTTAAAATTAACTAGGCGAATTTAACTATTAAACCCTAGGCAAGATTTTAAAGAACTTAAATTAAACCTACTTATGAAATTAAATACTTGTAAAAGTAAAGACTTCTAATCTAGGCGTAAACTAAAGTGCATAATTTAAATTGCATAATGGAAAAGAAAGCATAAACATGAACGAAAAACGTAAACATGATTAAATAAAATAAATTGAATTGAAATACGAAATACCATAAACACCTTGAACGTGTAATTGTGTCATGCAATCACAAGCCAAGAAATAACTAAAAACTTAACTAAATCGAAAACTAACTAAGAACAATGAAAATCGACACTATGAAAGCACTAAGAAAGCAAGTAAAAATCCTAAGCTTTGGATGCCAACAGATCTCAACGATGGCGTCTAAAACTAGGGCAAGGGATCTTTTTACAATGAAAAGTATGGCCCTATTTATAGACTTCAAATCCCTCTAGATCACCATGGAAGTTGCCATGCAAAGTAGAATTCTAAAGGCAATAGAATCGTGCAAGATAAGGCAACTCTCCAGCTGTGACGCGCGCTGCAAGTCATCTCCATTCTGGCCGAATTCGCGACTCTCGCCAGAGAAACGGCTTCCGCTCTGGCGCACTAGTCCGCTCTGACTCCCGGTTTCTCTGGCTTCTTGATTTCTCTGCTCTGGCATTCGGTTCCTCTGGCTTCTTGATTTCTCTGCTCTGGCTTTTCTCCCCTCTGACTAGTGATTCCTCTGCTCTGACTATCGACTTCTCTGGCTATTGGTTTGTCTGCTCTGGAGATTGGTTCCGCTGCTCTGACGAGTTGACTTCGCTGCTCTGAGCTTTGATTTCTCTGGCGAATAGGATTCCTCTGGCGCTTATGATTCCTCTGGCGCTTATGATTCCTCTGGCGCTTTCCATTTCGCTGCTCTGGCATGCGGGACTCGCTTCTCTGACGTGCCAGAGTATGCACAAAAACATAATTCTTAGCCCAAACTCTCCAAAATTTACACTCTTCATCTCGAAAACCTAAATCTCCTGCAAAGCATAAAATACACCATAAAACGCACCAATTTCCAAAAGATTTAACTTAAAATATGCACATGAAAACCCCAAAATTTAGAACAATTAAGCATAAATCATCCATCAAAGAGAGCCGTTTCCACCCAGACAAGGAACCTCGAAGATTGAAGCCTCAGCCCAAATTCGAATTGCTCTCCAACGGAAGGAATACGGATCTATTCAAGAGTTCTCCTACAAATAGCGCTCGAGGATCACTTCAACCTTCACCGATTCAACGACATAAGCTGAAGCTCTGCCGAAATTGCTACTCAGCCTTAAGCTTAAACTCCCCAAAGCTTGAATCGAAGAAGAGAATTCCAAAGCCAAAATCAGTCACTGCTGATTACATACATTCTCTTAGACCCTAAGCATATATCTGTTTATCCAGAAGCCAAAGGTCAAACTTGCTTCAAAGAACTTGTTCTTTGTAAGTATAGTTGGCACTCGTTCAAACCTCCCCCCATAAGAGTGTTTTGAGTGATTCGGAGGTCAGAAGGGTTTTCTGACTCTGAGAGTCTTAGCACGGGTTGTGTTAAGCAAGGGAAATCCTACGTGAGTGAAGCGTGGGTACTGGAGAAGGGTTTTCTTCAGTGTACGGTTGTGTGCACCCGGCAAGCACACGGTTCAGTTTGCAGTGCACCTGTTAAGCACTTGCGGAGTGGATTGTTGGTCTGATCAACCAACCGTGGATGTAGGAAAGGGTTTTTCCGAACCACGTAAAAGTCTCTGTGTTGTTTACAGCTTTGAGTTTTACATTCTTACTTGTGTTATTTCAATTGATAAAACTGAACACTGACTAACTGCAAAGAGAAACCATAACCAACAACTTGCTCCACCGAGGCTATTTCGAAACTAAGTTTAATTTCCGCTGCGTACGATATTAGTCTGACTGATCTATCTTCTGATAGTCAGGAAGAGTGTTATCGTCTCTGTCTTAGCAAACACGACCGAAGCCCTTACTTACATCAGTTAAGTTCCAGCAACTTAACTGATAACTCTTTACTGAAGAGCTTTCAGTATCAGTCGTCAACCCTGTTTGGTCAAAACTGATTTCAGTAAAATCGGCGTCTTTGTTTGCATGTAAAGTTTCGGTTTGATCTCTGACTGAGATCCCTCTGATTGAGGTCGGTAGATTAATTTGAAAATAACCTATAGGTGTATTCCCCCCCCCCCCATACACCTATTCGAGACCCTCAGGACCTAACATTTGTATTGCATATTAAAAAATTAATTATCTTAATTAAATACTGTAATTAATTGTGTGAATTTCATAAATTTAATTAATATAACAATTTTAATAAAGTAGGAAATAAAATGAAATTAATATAGCTATTAATCATGTAGACTAATATATACTTTAAACACTAAACACACTCGTATAAATTCACGTATCGAAAAGAATATTGATACTTATTCTAGGACAAAGGGAGGACTACAGTCGCTATAATTTTTGAATAATATTGATACTTATTCTAGGATAAAGGGAGCATTACAGTCGCTACAATTTTTGAATAATTAAGCAATACATCATTATATGTAATTATTAGTCGTAGCACAATAAATTAACAAAATAAGAGCATCTCCAACGCTTGGACCGAAGGAAGCGTCGATTCGGGCCTTCTATTGCTGCGCCGAACCAGGGTGGTTCAAAGCCGAGGCTTGGCGGAGACCCGGGGCGAAGGAGAGAAAAGATGATCGCGTGCGGGACACGCACGGAAATTAAAAAAAAACGAACAATTACATAAGAGAGGAGAGATGGGGGAAGAAAAAGAAGAAAGAGAAGGGTAGGGTGGGGTGGGGTGGGATGGAGCGATGGGTGGGTAGGTAATTGATTTTGAATTTTTTAATTCCTTTTAATTTTTAGCCCAATTTTTAATTATTGTTATTTAATTTATTGTATTGTATTTAAATTTGTAATATTTATTGTTAATTTTAATTATTGAAATTTTTTATTATTAAAATTATGTAATTTTTTTAATTATGTCTGTAATTTTATTTTAATTATTGTAATGTTTAATTTTAATTTTAATGAAATTGAGAATTTAAAAATAAAAGTGTAGAAATATGTATTTTGTGAAAATGAGGATCTAAGACACCCTCTAAGACCCAATGCATTGGAGAGAGGTGTGTCGGACCACCATCTAAGACACCCCCTAAGACACCATGTATTGGAGATGCTCTAATAATTACTCCATCCGTTCCACTAGAAGTGAGACTCTTTCTATTTTAGGTGTTTCACCATAAGTGAGACTCTTTCTTTTTGGGTAAAAGTTTTACCCTCTAAATACCTTTTCATTTTTTTACATACACATAAAATACACATTTCTTAATTTTGGTGCCTAATGCCCAATGAGACAGATGGAGTAATTTAGTAGAGAAGAGATGATGGTGCATTGGTCCGAAGTTGATTGAGCGCTCAAGAGCAAATTGTTGTAAATTATGTATGTTCGCTTATGTGTAAGATGTAAGGTGTAGGGTCAAGCTGCCCGCTGCTTAGCTTTTATGACCTTGTTTGTCCTTTTTTACGCACCTTCTCTCTCTCTCCCATTCCTTTATTTATCATTCCCCTCTCTCCCAATCTTTCTCCTCACACTACTACTACTCCTTCTCTCTCTCTCTCTATGTTCATCTCTCTCTCTCTCTCATTCACACCCCCTCTCCCCTCCAAACCCTAATTCTCATCCATTGGAGTTGAGCACAAGATGGGAAGCTTACTTTTTGAGAGGAATGTTGTTTGGCTCGAGGCCATGACAAGATCCATCCTCACATATATGCATCTTTTTGCATAAATTTATATCGAATATTACTTTTATAATATGTCGGTATTTCCATGGATCATATGTTAGGCGTCGGACCAGGCTTCATTCCCCCCAATTTCTTGCTTCAATTCCTTGCAATACAATTTCAGCCCTTTGTCGGTCGTCGGCTACGCTGGTATTATTTATTTGTATTGTGTGTGTGTGTTTATTTGATTTAATTTTGTTTTGGTAATTAGTTTGAGGTTGTTGGGCATGCAAGAGCAGATTGGTGTAATGATTATGAAAGTTGACTTGAGCTTTCAAAGAAGAAAGGAGCATATATGTACCCTCTGCACCCCTACTACTAGAAATATTTCTTCATCATTACTCTATCTATTTTTCTTTTCTAACTGATGTAAAATGGTTTTTTGTTTTGTTTGTTAACTTTTAATTCCTTTGTCGGTTTACTAGTATGTATGAGCTCCATCATCATATTATGATGATTACTGCCATCATGGCCTAAAAAATCTGCTCTCTTTTTCTGCTTTCCTCGGATCTCCATTTTTACCATATTTTTCGCCTCCTTTAATTTTTTTCACCTCATGCACTGTATATATATAGAATATTGGCAACTTCGAAATTACTCATTTGCCATTATATCGCAGCTAGGGATGTTCTCGTCTCATTTCTGCACCCTTAGTTTCTCACCATTAATTTAGGGTTTCATTCATATTGATGCTGTGTGTGGACCGAGAATCTTCTACGCCTACCAAACTAACTTATATATAAAGTGAGACTCAACTTTTTCTCATGAACAGAGTTTGAGTTTTTAACAAATAATTCCAGATCTATATAAATTAAATCATACACGCACAAACTAGATGATGAGATTGTAGAGGTTTAAGGATCCATGAATTTTATTTTTTTCCTTTTCTATACAAAACTTATTATTGTGTACCTTACAAGAATGAGAATCGATCTTAATTTGGTTATTCTTACTCTATAGTTTTTGGATTATTCAAGATTTGCTAATTAATATTTCATCAAATTTTCTAATCTTTCTTCCAGAAACTAAAACATTTACAATCTGTCTCAATAATTCTGATCTCTCATGTGAGTGTGTGTGTGTGTGTGAGATTTATGAAAAACATGTAGCTCATTCAGAAGCAAACAGTTTAATTTGGTAAATGAATGATCCTTAGCGTGTTGATATGCCCCAGACATAATGATTTAATTTTCTATATATTGATGTGATAACCTCTCTCCGTCTCAAATCACTGTCATTCATGAATAGGATGAATAATTTTTTTTTCAACCTTTTATATGTGTAAGGGTTTAGGTTTTCTTTTCAAAATATATAAAGAAGGAAATGAGAAAAAAAAAAAAGAAAGAAAAAAAGAAAGGAATTTGCTATGATTTGAATGATAAGAGAATTGATGTGATTTTTCAAAAAAGTTGGTCTGGTAGGCAGAGTTTACTTGAACAATTGTCCAGTGGGATATAGAAACCAAGAATATATAATAATGTATATATGTGTAAAATTTCTATGATATGTACTGTATATTTATACAGTGTCAGTAATTTGCTTTTTACAAGAGCCATTATTATTTATTTATTCATTAACTGAGAACGAATGACAAATGAGTTAATGTGGAGCACGTGGTTTCCGAACTGAATATAAATTCAAGGACGGTCGCAATTCTGAAATCCTATTTACCCAAAATATCTCATTTCATTGCATCTACATTATCTTTTTATTTGTTTTCCTGGCCTAACCAACGATCAATTGATTGAAGAAAAATATCTTACTAGTAATTTTTTTCGTTAGTAGATAAGTTCATGCTGCTGTTGTTGTATCAGCCAAAATAGTTGAAATGTATGTAGTGTTGTTTTGTAGAAATATTTATCTTAAATGGACAGTGTATAAACAGTACCCTTAATTAAGCACATCATGTAACAATTCCCATTTATAAGATAGTTGGATGTGTATGTGTTTCTTTCATTTTTCTTTTTCGAGTTGGGATATGTGTGTGCATGTATGAGCTGAGCAGATAATAATTGGTCTTGCAATACTAGAATTGATTAAGGGGTTTCAACTATGGAGAGAGAGAGAGAGATGTAAATTAATAGTAATGAATGTGGAAAAAGAATAGTGAAGTTTGTTGGTAAGTTTAGTTGAATAGAGAGGTAGAGAGGCATAAGAAATGATATGAAAGAAATGATGTGGAAAGGTGAATAGAAGGCATCTGAGTCTGATTCAGACAACAAAGGCTGACAAATTAAACTGGCGTTTTGAGTGCCTTCTCATTGTGTCATCAATTGCTGAAGCTGATGCTTCATCCCTAACATTTAATGCTCCTTCTTCCCTATTTCTATCTTTTCATTTCATCTCATTTCTTTATATTTATTCAATTCAGCTACACTAAATCTATATAATATACTGAGTGGAGTCTAATGATAATTTTTTCTCATCAAAATTTCTCTTCATTTTTTTTTATTATTTCTTCAAATCATCAACTTTGATTCATAAAAAAAAATATTCAATATAAATATTAAATTAAAAATAATGACAAGATCTTTAATTTGATATAAAAAATTATAAAAAATAAATTTAAAACGAATAAGTTATTATCGTTTAAAGTATCATATTTCCTCTATCCTCTCCTTTCTCATTTCTCCAAATGTTACGTTTCTTATCTCTCATTGCTTTTATATACTCCATATTCATTTTTTATATTTGTTTTAGATATCATTTTTTATGTTTTTCTATTTTTTTATCATGATAATTTAATGCAACTATACAGCTAAAACTTATATTTGTTCAGTTTATAACTCTTTATCTTAAAAATATTTTTTAAGTGAAATTTATATTAATATAATGTGTAGATAAATAAATAATTAATTTTGTATATATATGTATATATATATATATATATATCTTAAAAATAGCATTTTAAATATTAAATCATATACATTTTATTTTTAAAAATGAACTACATATATCTCACGTTCGACCCTTTATTTTTTTCACTTACCCATTGATAAAAAATATCGGTAAAATAACACAAATAAAAATTTTGAGGCATATAAAAATAATCGTTTTCATGTTTATTATTCAAATCAAATCTTTGGATGTTGCATAGGAACTTTATTTTAAAATTTGTATTTAAACAAAATGACCACATAAATATGATATAGATATGCATTCAAAAAATATACTCCCTCCGTCCCACGAAGCATGACCCAGTTTCCTTTTTGATTTGTCCCACGAAGCTTGACATGTTTCTAAAAATGGAAAAAAATTATCCTTTATTCACCTTTTCACTTTTTCACCTATCACACTTAACACACAAAATACAAATTTCTTAATTCCCGTGTGCCGAAAAAAAATGGGTCATGCTTCATGGGACAGAGGGAGTATTAATTATATGAAAATAAATAGTTTTGTACATCTTAGAATATTATATGATACATAATGATATCTATTATCATTTATAATTGCTTTTGATATTTGGTGATGTACTCCAATTAAACTTAATTAATTGGTATTTCAAAAATTGAAAATTCAAATGTTTGCATTAATTAATATTTAAGTTATGTTGAATATGTATTCTCTCCGTCTCACTAAGCATGGCTCCTTACTTTGGGCACAGTTATTAAGAAGAAGAATGATTATGTTGTAAATATATCTATAAGATATATCTTATGTGTGTTGACCAAGAAATCTCCCTAAAACCCTAGCTTCCTACTTGTATAAATAGAGGCCTTTAACCTCCATATTGAATACACTTCATTCGTATTCTCTTCTCTATTCTCTCGCTTCTCTCTAGTTTATAACACGTTATCAGCACGAATCTCTAATCCCGATTCTCAAAGAATCTCTAATCCTGAGTCTCAAATCAATTGATTTAGATTGGAGGTATGCCCTATGAAAGATTCGTGTCTTTCCATCGAGGTACGTACTATTCGATATTCTAATATATTTACGTTCTTTGATTTCTGAAATTGTTGGATTCGATTGATACAATATTCAAATGAATATTTGATTGTTCAACTTTTGAATTCGATATTCAACTTTTGGATTTAATTGTTCACACAATTAATTATGGCTTTAAAAACAATATTGTTTCGTTATATTAGTGATATTTTTTTTGCAATTGAAATTATTAAATCTCTTGATTCAATTGTTTTTTCTTTTGCAATTGATGTTCGAACAGATTAACCGAAACAAATAAATTTCTTGTATTTGATTGAACGCTAATAATTAAAGTTGCGCTTCAATATGTGAGGCAGTCAAGTGTTAGGTTAAGATTTTCAATCAAATATAACATGCTGCAAATTGAATCACACCGCTTGTGTTCAATATTAGTCAATTGTTTTTATATTGTAATCATTCAATTGTTTAATTAATCGAGATGTAATCACAATTCAAGTTTTTTTTTAATTATCATTCTCTTGCTTCGGTATCAGATAGAGAATCTTGATACGCTTCACGTAACTTGTCAGAAATATTTCGTATGCTCATTTTTTGAATTAGGATGTATTTTGAGCGAATTATATTTGTTAAATTTGCTTTTGTTTGGAATTGATGTTATATTCAGCCCCAATATTGATATATCACACACATTATTACTGTACTTTTGTATTGGTTAAATATCAAACGGATGTGGATAGCAATGGAGCTTAATTTTTTTATGCAATTAATCATGTGATTGCCATTGATCTTGATGATATTTGATTTCTCATATTTATTTATATATGAATTATTCAATTGCTTCTTTCTTTATTTGCTAATTCACATGCTCTGGTAATTAGATTAATAAATGCTTTGTTGATGATATCCAATTTCTTTCTTTTATAATTCCCTCCAAAATGACGAATTGATATTTATTAAAATAAATCAAATCAATTTGTTTATTGTGAAGTTTATTGTTATCAATTTTCATGTCAAATTCTGTGATTTTTGTGCTCTTTATTTTGAGATTTGACATATTATATATGATCTATTTTTCTGAAATGATCTTGAAAATTAATTGATGCTATTAAAGTAGCACACGTAGTATTCCTAAATAATATTACATTCAAGATCTTAAATTGATGCTATTAAAGTAGCACAAGTAATATTCCCGAAGAATATTACATGCTCTAAGAGCAAGTAAATTAAATATTTGGATAACATATCCTTGAATCTTTATCTATTTGATTCATATTGTTGCTCCCGATGTAGCACAATCAATATTCCATGAAGAATATTACATACTCTTCAAGAGCAATCCATATTACATGCTCTTGAAAATTAGACCTTGAAGGTCAAACGACCCTAAAGGCCGAATGGTTGTACTCTTTTTCCCTTACTAAGTTTTTTCCTACGAGGTTTTCTTAGTTAAGGTTTTTAACGAGGCAATTAGTGCAATATATAAGTAAATATATATGTCTTGTACTATTCTCCTCTACCGAATTTTTCCCATGGGGTTTTTACGGAGAGGTTTTTAACAAGGCATGAACATCTATACACTAACATCATATGGAATCTTGTGATATTTGTCTTGGTGATAGTGCCAATACACATATTATTCTTCAAAAGAAGAAGTATTTCCTTAAGTTGACATTAGCTGAGGATAATGTTAACACAATATCAGGTGCATCAAACATCATTGAAGGCTCCAGAAGAGCTTGTATCATTTTGTCAAATGATATTAAACTAGATATTGAAAATGCCCTGTACTCTAGTAAGTTCAAAAGGAACTTACTAAGTTTCAAGAATGTCCGTAATAATGGATACCACATCGAGACAATTGTGTGGAAGGTAAAAATGAATATCTTTGCATAAATTCTTTTGTTTCAAGCTATAAGCTAACAAAAGAAAAATTGGCATCACTACCTTCTGGAATGTATTATACATTCATAAAAGCAATTGAGACAAACCATGTCATGAACGTGAAGTTCAATGACACAAAAGCTTTAAGCTTTGGCATGATAGGTTTGGACATCCTGGAGCAACTATAATGCGCTGAATAATCAATAATTCATATGGGCACAACATAAGAATCAAAAGGTTCTTTCTACAAATGAATTATCATGTGATGCTTGTGCGCAAGGCAAGTTAGTCATTAGACCTTCGTATACGAAGGATAATACTGAATCTCCGTCTTTCTTAGAAAGACTTAAAGGAGACATTTATGGACCTATACATCCACCTTGTGGAACTTTTCGATATTTTATGGTATTAATTGATGCCTTTTATAGATGGTCACATGTATGCTTGCTTTCTACTAGAAATGCAACATTTGCTAGACTACTTGCTCAAATAATAAAATTAAGAGCTCAATTCACAGACAATTCAATTAAAGAATTCGTCTTGACAATGCTAGTGAGTTTATGTCTCAAGTATTTGAAAACTATTGTATGGATATTGAAATTGAGATTGAATATTTAGTCGCTCAGGTCTATACTCAAAATGGTTTAGCAGAATCGTTTATTAAGCGTCTTAAAATTATTGCTAGACCATTACTTATGAAATCAAAACTCACAACTATTGTTTGGGGTCATGCCATAT
The DNA here is from genome assembly GCF_028751815.1 of Salvia miltiorrhiza. Classification (NCBI taxonomy): domain Eukaryota; kingdom Viridiplantae; phylum Streptophyta; class Magnoliopsida; order Lamiales; family Lamiaceae; genus Salvia; species Salvia miltiorrhiza. The sequence goes on along the minus strand of NC_080393.1, from coordinate 39,769,986 downwards.
TACATGCTGCAACATTAGTTCGACATAAGCCAATCATGAATACTTCCCAATGCAAATTATTTTTTGCTGAGAACCTGATGTTTCTCACTTACGAACTTTTGGTTGCGCGGTTTAAGTCCCAATTGCACCCCCCCACAACGAACAAAAATGGGTCCCCAACAAAGACTTGGGATATATGTTGGATTTGATTCACCCTCGGTTATAAGGTATATAGAACCTTTAACAGGTGATTTATTTACTGCACGTTTTGCAGATTGTCATTTTGACGAAATGACATTTCCAACATTATGAGGAATAAATCTACATCCAGAAAAGCATAAGGAACTCTCTTGAAATGAGGAAAACTTATCACATTTTGATTATAGAACAAATCAATGTGAACAAGAAATTGAAAAGATCATTCATTTGCAAAATATTGCAAATCAAATTCCTGATGCTTTTGTAGATACAAGAAAAGTGACACAATCTCACATACATGCTGCAAATACTCCAGCTAAAATTGATGTCCTTGAAGGACAAATAAATTTGGCAGCAAATGAGTCTAAACTTCGTCAAAAACGTGGTCGACCAGTTGGTTCCAAAGATTCTATGCCTAGAAAAAGAAAGGGGCAAGATGGAAACCAAACAATGACGAAAATGACTAATCAACCAAATGAAAGCGATGTAATTCCTGAAGAATTACAAGTATCTGAAAATCATGAGATCTCAATAAATTATTTACATCAGATACTAGAGAGAGAAAATATCATTGTTGATGATATATTAGCCTTTCATATAGCTCTTCATGTTTTAAATGAGGATCCTCAACTAAAATCTGTTGCAGAATGCAAACAGGGACTTGATTGGCCAAAGTGAAAAGAAGCTATAGAAAGGGAATTAAATTCCTGTGATAACCAGAAAGTATTTGGATATATAACCTTAACTCCGGAATCTAAAATCCATGTTGAATACAGGTGGATCTTTGTTAGAAAGAGAACCGAGAAAAATGAAGTTATGAGATATAGAGCAAAACTCGTAGCACAAGGTTTCTCACAAAAACCAGGAATTGATTATGAGGAAATATACTCTCCCATAATGAATGCTATTACTTTCAGATTTTGATTAGTCTGCCTGTGTCACAAAGGCTTGATATGCGCCTTATGGATGTAGTAACTGCTTATCTATATTGGTCATTAGACAATGACGTATATATGAAAATTCCCGAAGGATTTAAAATGCCTGAAGGATTGCAGTCAAAACCCAAAAGCATGTATTCAATTAAACTGCAAAAATCGTTGTGTGGGTTGAAACAGTCTAGTCGTATGTGGTATAATAGACTGAGCGAGTATCTTTTGAAAGAGGATACAAGAATAAAGATATCTGCCTTTGTGTTTTCATTAAGAAAACAGAAAGTGGATTTGCAATCATAGCAGTTTATGTTGATGATTTAAATTTAATTGGGACTCCTGAAGAGCTCAATAAAACTGCTGAATATTTGAAGAAAGAATTGAGATGAAAGATTTGGGAAAGACAAAGTTTTGTCTTGGTTTGCAAATGGAACGTATCCGTGGAGGAACGTTTATCCATCAATCCACATATACAGAAAAAAGTGTTAAAACGCTTTTACATGGATAATGCACATTCATCACCAATGGTCGTTAGATCTATTGATACTAAGAAATATCCATTTCGACCAATTGAAGAGGGTGAAACAATACATGGTCCTGAAGTACCATATCTAAGTGCAATTGGAGCGTTGACTTATCTGGACTAATAATACTAGACCAGATATAGCTTTTTCTGTCAATCTTCTAGCAAGATTTAGCGTTGCACCCACTTTGAGACATTGGAATGGTGTTAAGCACATTCTACATTATCTAAAGGGGTACCATTGACCTTGAATTATATTATCAAGAAAATATGATAATACTCAAGTGGGGTACTCGGATGCAGGATTTTTATTCGATCCACATGAAGCTAAGTCACAAACTAGATACGTTTCACATGTGGTGGAACTTCTACATCATGGAAATCTGTGAAGCAAACCTTGACTGCAACATCCTCAAATCATTCTGAAATCATTGCAATCCACGAAACAAGTCGAGAATGTGTATGGTTGAGAAATGTGACGAGTCATATCCAAGAGTCGTGCGGGTTAGCTTCATCAAAGGCCAAACCAACTATTTTATATGAAGACAATATTGCTTGCATCGCGCAACTCAAGGAAGGATACATCAAAGGCGATCGGACGAAGCATATTTCTCTCAAGTTCTTCTACACACACGACCTTCAAAAGAATGGCGATATCGACGTTCAACAAATTCGCTCAAGTGATAATCTGGCGGACTTATTCACCAAGGCATTACCAACATCGACATTCAGAAAGTTGGTACATGAGATCAGCATACGTCGACTCAAAGATCTTCTATGATCTCAAGTTCAGGGGAAGAAGTTGTACTCTTTTTCCTTTGACTAGGTTTTGTCCCATTGGGTTTTCCTAGCAAGGTTTTAATGAGACAACATTTTTTATTTTAGGGATTGGTCAATCAAGGGGAAGTATTGTAAATATATCTATAAGATATATCTTATGTGTGTTGACCAAGAAATCTCCCTAAAACCCTAGCTTCCTATTCTCTTCTCTATTCTCTCGCTTCTCTCTAGTTTATAACAGATTAAAGGATAAAAATGGTGTAGCCCACAATTTTTTGTGAGATAAAGAGATTTTTTTTTTGCGGAATAGGCCATTTGTAATGGACAACCTAAAATGACAAGGGGTCATATTAAATAAAACGGAGGGAATAATATATTTTATTTATTTCATATATCATTTAATTTTAATATTGATCGTGCGATGCACGGATAGGCTTACTAGTTACCATAAATAAAGTTACAATATGATAATGCCCAATTTCTCTCTCCCTCTTGCCCACGTTCACAGTTGACACTGCATATATAGTGTAGTGAGTGACGGTGATATCCCTATATCAAAAAGTTGAAGGGTCCGATTTTTGTTTTTTCTAATAAATAAAATATCAAAAGACGTGATCAAGATAATAAATTCAAAAATGTATAAACATTAATTACTCTAGGCTAATATAATATCAAAAATGCTATTTGGATATAATATATTCCGATATAACATTATCATATACATAAAAAAAATATTTAAAATTTTAGTTCAAAATAAAAAAAGAATTTAGTTAATTTTATTGCTTTGTCAACATTGTAGTTATTTTTAATTTTTTTTTTATTTTTAAAATTTTTATTAGCTTTTGTTGGGAACCTTGTGGAATATCCTAACCCTTGTTTTGATGATACCAAAATTCATAGGACTTATATGTAATAGACTAGAATCGTTTTGAATTCAAGTGTTGGAGTTCGTTTCTAGTTTAGTTGCGGTGTCGAAGACTGAAGACTGAAGAACGAAGACTGAAGACTGAAGACTGCAGTTACCAACTGAAGTATCAGTTGAAGAATTAGTTGAAGACTGATTATTTAATGCGTGCAAAGGACTGATACTAAAGTCAAGTATCAGTTGAACATTCCTCCTAGGACTGATCTTCCAACGTTCAGAGGAATCCACGTACACACAAGTACAGCCGCATTAAATGCAGAGATCTCAGAATATCTTATCTCTGCAGAGGTCATTCCTATCTGGTGGTTACTTTTCAGAGATGTCACATCTCCTGTCCATCAAAGAGAGCCGTTTCCACACAGACAAGGAACCTCGAAGATTGAAGTCTCAGCCCAAATTCGAATTGCTCTCCAACGGAAGAAATCTTGAGGACGATTTACGCCAACGGATCTATTCAAGAGTTCTCCTACAAATAGCGCTCGAGGATCACTTTAATCTTCACCAATTCAACGACATAAGCTGAAGCTCTGCCGAAATTTCTACTCAGCCTAAAGCTTAACCGCCCAAAGCTTGAATCGAAGAAGAGAATTCCAAAGCCAAAATCAGTCACTGCTGATTACATACATTCTCTTAGACCCTAGGCATATATCTGTTTACCCAGAAGCCAAAGGTCAAACTTGCTTCAAAGAACTTGTTCTTTGTAAGTATAGTTGGCACTCGTTTAAACCTCTCCCCCATAAGAGTGTTTGAGTGATTCGGAGTTCAGGAAGATACTCTGAACTCTGAGTGAAAAGTCTGAGTACGAGGTATGCTTAGCAGGGAAATCCTACGCGAGGTGTGTGGGTGCTGAAGAGGGGTTATCTTCAGTTTACAGTTGTGTGCACCAGGCAAGCACACGGGTACGGTTTGCAGTGCACCAGTGAAGCACTTGCGGAGTGGATTGTTGGTCTGATCAACCAGCCGTGGATGTAGGAAAGGGTTTTTCTGAACCACGTAAAAGTCTCTGTGTTATTTACAGCTTTCAGTTTTATATTCTTACTTGTGCTATTTCAATTGATAAAACTGAACACTGACTAACAGCAAAGAGAAACCAACCTGCTCCACCGAGGCTATTACAAAACTAAGTTTAATTTCCGCTGCGTATGATATCAATCTGACTGAACTATCCTCTGATAGTAAGGAAGAGTGATATCATCTCTATCTTAGCAAACACGACTGAAGCCCTTACTTGGATCAGTTAAGTTCCAGCAACTTAACTGATAACTGTTTTCAGTAAAAACAGGAGTCCTTGTTTGCGTGCAAAGTTTCGTTTCAATCTCTGACTGAGATCCCTCTGATTGAGGTCAGTAGATTGTTGTAAAAATAGCCTATAGGTGTATTCCCCCCCCCCATACACCTATTCGAGACCCCCCGGACCTAACAATTGGTATCATAGCAGGTTGTTCGCAAGAACTATCTGTCTCTGACTAGTTTCTATTTGAACTAGATCCTTTGTCTTAAAAGTCTCGAAAAAGTTTTACTCTTTCTTTTTGTGCTTGCTAATTGCTCTATCTGTTGTTATCTGTTCTCTCTTTTTTGATGGAGACTAACCACAGCAGATTATCTTCTCTACCTGTGTTTAGTATTGAAAAATACGACATATGGAAGTTTCGGCTTGAAAGCTTCCTCACTGCCCAATATTGCCGAATGTGGGAAGTCATCACCAGCGGACCAATCACCATCACCGAAATGATCAAAAGGATTCCTGCTGATCTCCGACAGGATCCTTACGATGAGGTCCAGCCCAAGTCAAAGGCAGACTTCACCACAGAAGAAAGGAAACAAGATGAGTTAGACAACCTCGCCAAAAGCATCATCTCCGGCACCGTTCCTGACAAGCATGTCATGAAGATCATCAAGTGCGGAACAGCAAAGGAGATGTAGGACATTCTGGAAAGAATGTGCGTAGGTTCTGAGGAAATCAAGGAGAATAAGCTATCCATAGCTTGCCAGAAATTCGACTCCTTCCTCATGCTCAAGAATGAATCTGTCGAGGAAATGGAACAAAGATTCAATTTCATCTTGAATGAAGTTCAATCCATTTCCAAAGACAAATACACTCAACGAGAAATCAACCTGAAGATTCTTCGAGCACTGCCACGTGGAGAATGGCAGATCTACTCAGTCGCTCATCAACATAAGCCAGGATTCAGTCAGCTCCCGACAAACAAGCTTTTCTCCGATCTCATGGCAAATGAGTTCGACCTTATGAGAAATCTTGGTAACAAGAAGGTTGGAGGATCAGACGAAGATGGTCCATCAACCTCAAGAGGAGTTGCACTGAAGGCCTCAACCAGAGAAGGCAAGAAGCAGATCAAGGAGCCAACGGAACTCAACCCAGAGGACTTCTTCAGTCAATATGCCTTGTTGACTGAAAGATTCAACAAGATGGAGTCCAAGTTCCGGAAGTATAGAAGGTTCCACAAGCAGCACTACAAAGGAAAAGAAAGAGAAGGGAACTCCAGACATTCCACAGATCGAAGCGGAGAAAGGAAGTCAGCCGCTTACGACATCAAAGATATGGAATGCTTTGGATGTAGAAAGAAAGGGCACTTTCGACATGAATGCCCTGATCTGACTCCAGCCGAGCGCAGAGAACTGAAAGTTAAGAAAGATCGTAGCTTTTCAAAGAAGAAAGCGATGGTTGCTGACGATGCTGACTCTTCCAAAGACACATCAGAATCATCCGACTTCGACAGTTCCAGCTCAGATGATGAGAGTCGAGCCCTGATGGCCAATGAATCAGAAAGCGTGGCTGACAACAGCTACGACAATGGAATGAATGGCTCAGAGGTAAACTCTCACTCAAAAACTCCATTTACTGATAACTTCCTAATGCTTTCAGGAGACCACTCAGAATCTGGAGATAGCTCATCCGATGAAACTGACGAGTTTGATCAGCTCATGTCTGATCACTGTCAGCTGAGGAAAATGTTCGAAGATCTCCTCAAGCAGAATCAGAAAATGGACAAGGAGATCAATGATGAACGAGCTAAGAATCAGACAATCATCTACTTTCCGGATGAAACTTGTCTTGATCAACTAATCATGGAGAACAGCCGACTGGAAGAAGAGCTCAGAATCTCCAACTCAGAATGTGAAAGAGCATGTCATGAAATCAAGAGGCTCAATCACAAGCTGGAAGAAACAGTCAAGAATATGGAGCCTTATCGTTTTAGGTTACTTGTCACGTTTTACTTTGAGTTGACGATAGAACCTCTTTGTTAGATGGCGAGGACTGTCTTTACTCGACGACGACCTTTGCCCCCATGGGGTAGTCCAGAGGAGGTCGAACGGTCCTACCGCACTTATGCCCCATGTCACGGGGATAACCTCGGACAGTTCCTCGCAGGTTTTCACCGACACTGGGTCGAGGCCAGTGCACACGGAGTGTCAGGGTATGACGGCATCCTGAGGTTGATCTTGCTGTTACCTTCTAAGTAGGCAGGGATGGGCTGAGCAGATCTCTGCCCACTATATTTTTCACCGGGAGGATTACCACGACCTCGTGGGAGACTTCCCTAGTTTCGTTGCGGAGCTTCAGGCCTGTTTCACCTTGTGGGGCAGCGCCCCTCTAGGGCCCTACATCCTCCCAGGAGACTACGTACAGGTAGGGACGCCTCTGCCCTACTGAGACACCCGCTGCTGCACCCGAGCCCCCGATGGCCTTGCCACAAGACCCTCCACCACGTGCCTCAGTTCTAGGGCACCGTGGTAGGCACGATGACGAGGCAGGACCTTCTCGTCCACGAGCTCGCAGGGATTTCCCGTCGCCTCCCGACTCAGCTCTCCGGGAAACTACTCCTCCACCACCACCGATGCCTACGGTAGACGCAAGGCTCGCGGCTGGCATGGCCGACGCTGACAGGGTCATGGCCAACATGAGGGAGTTCCTAGATAGGGGCAAGGCCCCTATGCAGGAGGATGAAGATACGGCACAATATGGCTCGATGAGGAGGATTACTCGCCCCGAGCCGTTGCCAACTCCAGCCCCGACCGAGCCTCGTGCCACGGCCAGGATCCGCGCCAGGGACGATCCGATCCGTGAGATTGCGGACGACATCTTCCGCACATCCCAGATCATGCGGGAGACGGGTGAAGGTCAGGGAGAGACCCCGTCGCCCAGCGAGGAAGAGGAGGAGGATCCCGAGGAGGATCCGAATATTTACCTCCTGGCGTCACCGAGGAGTAGCCGTACCGCGACTCAGGGGTCACAGATCTGATAGTTTTAGCTTATGGATGTATTCCGGAAACGATGATTCGTTCCGATGTTTTTGTAACCCTATGACTATATTTTTATTTTGATGCGTTAGCTAACGATAGTACGGAGACATTTTGATTAATGACGTAAAAGTCCTCGTAGAGGCAATTTTTCCATGATATATTGATGCGTCTTCGACTTTTGGGCCATTTGGCCCTATTTTTCTCTTTATTTGTGTCGGTACAGGTCTGTCAGGGGGAAAAACCAAGTTGTGAAGGAAGGAAGGTCAGTAGAGCGGCAACGGAAGAAATGCGGTCAGAATGGGCATTACCGAGCATGGATTGCTAAGTCATGTTTACCAGCATGGAGCTTCGGCCAACAAGTACCTCTCCAATTCAACTTGGGGCATGGGAACCTGGAGCAACCCACCTGGTATAAGTCACACCAAAGAGAGCAATCCGTCTGATCGTTACCATGAGAAGCAGACAGCCAGAGCCATAAAAGGAAGGTCAATCTCGGAGATCTCGAAGAAACAAGTAGAAGGTGGAAGAAGAAACTGGAAGGATCGAAGGAATGGGAAAGGTTGACTAAGCTTGCAGCTGGACGCCATCTTCAATCAGGATCAATCAAAGATCGAGCTAATTAAGGAAAGAAGATCCCGGCGAAGATTTGGAACCAGCGCAGCTAGGGTTAGGCCTCTACCATCCGGCAGTATAAAAGACTAATGGTGTGCAGCGTGAAGAAGTTCTTGGCACCTTGAAACTCTTGTTTTCACTTTACTATTCAATTAAGTTCGCCGTGTGTGGCATCCGAAACAATTTACATTTTCGTGCTTTTCTCTTTTCCGTTGTGTTTCTACTTTTGAACAAGTTCGAAGGCTTGAAGCCTAGGTACTATTTATCTATTCCAGTATTTCTTTTCGTTCTATAATGTGTTTAATCCCTTTTGCATTTATGAATTGTGTTATGTGTGAGTAATTCCCTTGGTGAGGTTTTAGGGGTGGAAATAATTGTTGTTAACATGTAAACATTCGTGAGGCACTTGTTCTTTCGATTGAATCTCGTGGTTCTGGAATGATCCTGTTCGAAACCATGGGCAGTAGGGGCCTAACGGGTGATCTCCGTTCGGTAAAACGCTATCCATGTTAAGCAAAGGCCAGGGTATACCAAGGTACAACAATCAGGTATGCCCAAGACCGAGTAGCTGAGCAGCGTCAACAAAAGGCGTTGTAGATCCAGAAGGTGGGGAAAAGGTTGATGGGATACACTGCCCTTCCTCAGTCTTGGGCTTCTCTAGAGACTATCCATCAACTGTGACGAGGCATAAAGCCATGGTTATCAAACGAGGAAAGCAATCTCGGCGCCGTAGCATGTCTATGACTGGTCGGCTGATAAAGCCGGAAATAGTTGAGTCCAGGAGGCATGTGTCACTAAAAGCGTGGAGTTGGGGACCTCGGGAGAGAAGGTTGTTGAGGGTCATACTTGGTGAGTAACGGGTATGACTACTATCTACGGAGAAGTGAAGCACTGCCTTATGACCGGGGATTGTGTGACCTTGGGACCAAGTGACCACAATGAGAATCAACCATCCTATATGTGAAGTATAACCCCTTGAAACGCCCCAATGTCTTTGGGCCACGCCTTGGGCTTGTATGGATCATAGACAGATCATCAGTGTGCCTATGACCGAAACGAATGTTAACAACAGTTATGACCTAACCGAATAACCTCACCCCTTTGTTATTATTGATCTTGTTTATTTCTTGTGCAGAGTATACAGATTGAGAATTGTGACACCTCAGTTTGTCGTAGGAGAACAAAGTGGTTCCCCATTCCCTGTGGGATTCGACCCTACACTTACCGCTAAGGCTAAGTTCTTATTGTGAGAAGTAGGAGCGTGTATTGTCTGTACTGGGCATACATAGGTATTTTGTCCGCACCGCACGACGGGTGTGTGTCAAAATTGGCGCCGTTGCCGGGGAGTGACGCGCAACAATTTTGTTCTCTCCTCATTCCATCTTCCGCTACTGGTGTATGCGTGGAACTCGTAGAGCTGTAAGAGCATTGGTGTTTGACCCCGATATTGATCGTACAGAAAGACGACTGCGCGTAGAAGCACGAATAGCGAGACGCGAAGCTATGGCAGAAGCCGAACAAGCAGATGCCGTACCGGAGCAGACCCTCAGACAGTTGGCATACCCAACTAACCTCAACTTGAGGCCGAACGGAATCACCTTACCCGCAAATCCGTTCGCACCTCGTCGGTATGACATGAAGCCTTCATTGCTTCAAATCTTACCGAAGTTCAATGGATATCAAGGAGATGACCCTCATACTCATCTCCAAGATTTTGAGATGACAATCATGCACCAATCAAATGATGAACAACAAGAGTATGTCAAGTTGATACTCTTCCCTTTTACCCTGGTGGACAATGCAAGAAGATGGCTGCAACAAGCCTTCTTGGAAGAATTCTTCCCAGCAGCACGAGTGGAGCGGATGCGATGGGATATCCGCAGCATAAGGCAAGATGGGCTAGAATCCTTCTACGAATACTGGACGAGATTCAAGAGAATGTTAAGCAATTGCCCTCATCACCAAATCTCTCCGAAAGATCAGGTGGAGAGCTTTGTAAAGGGCATGCGGAGGAACGATCGCAGTCTAGTCCTAGCAGCCTGTAATGGATCATTGATGAGCAAAACCCCGCTGGAAGTCTTCCAACTGTTGGGCACCATGGCAGAAGAATCACGCGATGAAGGGCATGAAAGGAATCTGGAGAAACCAAGGAAAGCTGAAGAGAAGGAAGGGATGTCTAATTTGGAGAAAACTATGGAGAAGAGCATGAACGAACTCAAGGAACTTCTTTCGGGCTTGACTATACCAAAGAAGATTCGCCAGTGTGGCCTTTGCGATGCCACTGGACACCAATCTGAAAATTGTCCAAATTTTGGTGAAGATATTGTTGATGTCAATTCCATTGGAGGACATGATGGGAATCCACGGAAGTACGATCCTTATGCAAATACTTACAATCCTAGGTGGAGGGATCACCCCAACTTTCGGTGGAAGCAAGATGGTCAGCCCCAACAGCAGAACAATATGGGCGCACCAGTGCAACGTCCTCAGTATAATCAGAACCAGCATCAACAACAGTACCAGTTAGGACCACCTCAACACCACAACCAGAATCAGCAACAACCTCCTTACCAACCTCCACATCGGAGAGCACCTTGGGAAGAAGCAATTGAAAGCATGTCTAAGGAGAGCGAGAAGTTTCGCAATGAAATTCGTGCCGGCATGAACCAAACTAATCAGCAAATTAGTCATTTGACTAAGGCAGTGGCCAAACTAGAGGAGAACGCTGGTAAACTCCCAGCCATGGGAATCAACCCCAGAGAGCATGCCCAAGTGGTGCTAACCGAGTTTCCTGAGGGGGAAGAAAAGGAGGAAGAATTGTTAGCAGAAGCTGAATTACTTCGAGGAGGCTGGAATAAGAACGGGAAGGGTCCAACTGATGAACAAGCTGGAGGTAGCAATCCAACCGAAGCACCCTACCCGGGACGCTTGAAACAGAAAGCTAGAGAGAAGGAAGCAAGTGAAATGATGAAGATGTTTCAAAAGGTTGAGTTGGGCATACCTTTACTCGATGCTATCAGGCAAATCCCCAAATATGCCAAATTCTTGAAAGACCTTTGTTCAAGAAAAGTCAAAATGGAGGAAGAAGTCCGGTACGTGATGGGAGAAAGTGTTTCGGCAGTGATCCAACGGAAGCTACCCACTAAGCGAAAGGATCCAGGGATGTTTACCATTCCATGCAACATAGGAGGAACCAACATGGATAAGGCAATGATGGATCTTGGAGCCTCCATTAATGTGATGCCATTGGCTGTGTACAAGAGATTGAATATTGGCGAGATGAGGGACACCCGTGTGGTCATACAGTTAGCTGACAGGTCCAACACTTACCCTGAAGGAGTAGTGGAAGACGTGCTGATCAAGGTTGGGAATTTGATTTTCCCAGCAGACTTCTATGTTCTAGATACCGGACCTGAAACTGGAGAGAATGCCATACTATTGGGAAGGCCGTTCATGATGACCGCCGGAACCAAGATCGATATGAAAACCGGAATCTTGACATGTGAGTTCGACGGAGTTCAAGTGGAATTCAATATCTATGAGACCATGAAGAGGAAACAAGCAATGGAGACGGTGGACATGGTCGATGTATTTGAACCCTTGGTGCAAGAACAAGGAATTACTTTCGGTTCCAGGGATACCACAAAGAAGGTGATTCAATATGGTCTGACTGATCGGGATGCTGAACATATGGAGGACGATGAAATGAAGGAAGCTATCATGGAGCTCTACTCCCTCCGAGAAAGCACTTTAGAAGCCGAGGTGGAGGTAGACCAGAAGATCAAGGAATTAATCCAGGAAGTCTATCTAACTGGGGGAGCAGAGGCAAGCAAACCGGAGTTATTAGCTCAGTATGGGCAGAACGAGAAGCTGTTACCTTCAATTCAGAAAGCACCCGTTTTGGAGCTCAAACAATTACCTAAGCATTTACAGTATGCTTATTTGGGACCAGAAGAGACGTTACAAGTTATCATCAGTTCTGATCTAACCGTCGTGCAGCAAGACCGATTGGTCAGAGTATTACGAGAGAACAGGGAAGCCATCAGTTGGACCTTAGCTGATATAAAAGGCATCAGTCCTACGGAGTGCATGCATCACATTTACCTTGAGGAGGGAGCCAAACCCGTTCGAGATTCTCAAAGAAAGATGAACCCGGTCATGAAAGAGGTAGTACTGAAAGAAATTCTCAAGCTGTTGGAGTTGGGAATCATCTATCCCATATCCGATAGCCAATGGGTGAGTCCAGTCCATGTCGTACCGAAGAAGTCAGGGATACAAGTTGTGGAGAATGATCAAGGCGAGCTTGTGCCCACCCGATTGCAAACTGGATGGAGAGTTTGCATTGATTACAGGAAGCTGAATGATGCAACCAAGAAGGACCACTTCCCACTGCCCTTTATCGACCAGATGTTGGAGAGATTGGCCGGTAATGCCTATTACTGTTTTCTAGATGGATATTCTGGATACATGCAAATTTTTGTGGCACATGAGGACCAGGAGAAAACCACTTTCACCTGCGTATTTGGGACATTTGCATACCGGAGAATGCCGTTCGGACTCTGCAACGCACCGGGAACTTTTCAACGGTGTATGATGAGCATCTTCTCCGACCTATTGGAGAATTGCATTGAAGTATTCATGGATGACTTCACCGTATATGGTAGCTCTTTCGACACATGTTTGAAGCATCTAGAGCTTGTCTTGAAAAGATGTGTGGAGAAAAGCCTAGTCCTTAATTATGAAAAATGCCATTTTATGGTAAGGGAAGGAATAGTGCTTGGGCACGTGATTTTAGAAAGGGGTATTGAAGTGGACAAGGCGAAAGTCGATTCTATCGCCAAATTGCCCTACCCGACGACCGTAAAGCACATACGGGCATTCCTAGGCCATGCAGGCTTCTACCGGCGATTTATCAAAGATTTTGCCAAGATTGCCCAACCCATGACCAGACTTCTTCAACAAGATGTGCCGTTTGAGTTTGACGATGATTGTAAGGAGGCACTCACAATTTTGAGAAATAAGTTGGTGTCGGCCCCCATTATTCAACCACCGGTGTGGGACATACCGTTCGAGATCATGTGCGATGCCAGCAACCACGCCGTTGGAGCAGTACTGGGACAGAAGAAAGGCAAAGAGAGTTGCGTGATTTATTACGCATCCAAAACACTGAATCCAGCACAGTGCAGCTATACCACTACTGAGAAAGAACTCCTGGCGGTGGTATTTGCCATGGAGAAGTTTCGCTCCTACCTTTTGGGAACAAAGGCGGTGGTCTACACGGATCATGCCGCATTGAAATACTTGATGGCCAAGAAGGAATCCAAACCTCGACTCATCAGGTGGATTCTGCTACTACAAGAGTTCAATATAGAGATAAGGGACAAGAAATGAGCTGCGAACCTCGTAGCAGATCATTTGAGCAGGTTGCAACTGGAAGAAGATGACGGTATGCCCATTACCGATACCTTTCCAGACGAGAGACTATATTCCATGAGCATCCTAGAGAAAGAAGAAGAACTGTATACTCTAACCAAGCAGGAGCCCTGGTATGCGGATATAGCTAACTATCTGATTACCAAAGAGTTACCCTCAGGATTGACAAGATTCGAACAACGGAAGTTACTCGTGCAAGCACGATATTATTACTGGGAGGATCCATATCTCTGGAAGACTGGAGCAGATCAAGTCATACGGAGATGCATACCTGAGGATGAGCATGCCCAAATTTTGGACATGTGTCATGGAACAGCAAATAGCGAACATTTTGGAGGAAAGCGCACGGCCCACAGAATCTTGGAGAGTGGATTCTACAGGCCCACCATATTTGCAGATGCAAGGAAATGGGTACAGAGCTGCCCGAAGTGCCAGATGACTGGAGGTATTACCGCAAAGGATGAAATGCCACAAGTTCCGATCATGCCGGTTGAAATTTTCGACGTATGGGGGATTGACTTTATGGGACCCTTCCCAAAGTCAAAGAACTACGAATACATTTTGGTGGCAGTGGATTACGTATCAAAGTGGGTTGAAGCCAAGGTAACCGCAAGCAATGATGCTCATACCGTGGCAGGATTCCTGAAGGAACAAGTGTTCGGGAGATATGGTATACCCAAAATTCTAATCAGTGACCAAGGGTCTCATTTCTGTAATGCCATTATCAGAGCACTAACCAAGAAGATGGGGGTGACACATAAGGTCACTACTGCATATCACCCCCAAGCAAATGGCCAGGCCGAGATTTCCAATAGGGGGATAAAGAGCATCCTGGAAAAGGTGGTGCACCCCAACCGTAAGGACTGGAGTGACCATTTGGGGGATGCGTTATGGGCATACAGAACTGCCTACAAGACACCCATTGGAATGTCCCCGTTCCGCCTGCTTTATGGGAAAAGATGTCACTTACCTGTGGAAGTTGAACATAAGGCGTACTGGGCAATCAAGCAAATCAATCTCAGTATGACCCTAGCTGGAGAAGGAAGAAAGTTGCAGCTGAGTGAGTTGGAAGAACTTCGGTTAGAGGCTTACGATAATGCGGTGCTCTATAAAGAGCGAACCAGAAGAATCCATGATGCCAAGATCAGGAAGAAGGAATTCTTGGTGGGACAAAAAGTCCTACTTTTTAACTCACGCTTCAAAATGATGGCTGGGAAGCTTCGTTCAAAGTGGTCAGGACCATTCGTGATCAAAGGAATCTTTTCAAATGGAAGCATTGAAGTATATGATCACAATGGAGTTGATACGTTCGTGGTGAATGGGCATCGCCTAAAGCCCTATCATGAGCTTGCTGAAGTAGGAAAAGAGAAGGAGGAGTGCCACCTTCTCGATCCTGAATACGAATGAAGAGTGAAGGAAGGTCGAGCTCAAGACAAGAAACAAGAGCGCTTGCTAGGAGGCAACCCAGTGTGGTTACTTCGGTATGGTCTATACCGAATTTTCTTTTTCTTTAAAAGTTGTTTTGTTTTTGTTTGGATGCACTAACATGCAGGGAAGTCGGACCGAGAAAATTTGGAAAGAGGCCCAGAGGTTGATCCAAGCCCACTTTGCGTCGCAAAGTGTGTAGGTGGAGAGTTAGGGATTGGAACGGTCTGGAAGAGGGCTTACAGAGGGAGATGACGCGAGCGTGTCAGAGGCAGGCGGCGATGTGACTGCAACTCTTCGGTTTCCGCATAAATTTGAATTTCAAATTCTGGCCAAGTTTTTATTTCCTTAAAAATTCTTTTTTCTGCCATAACCGTCACACTTACCATATTCAAAGCCTCAACCCACGATCTTCCTCCCCACAAACCCTAACCTCCGAAAAAACTGCTACACCACGATCACCACTCGCTTCAAACCCTAAATTCTCATAATTACCGATCACCCTTCTTAAAGACCAACCTTGCCTCCAAAAAACCCCACAAGATCCGAAACTTCTGCACAAATCCTAAGTATTTTTTATCTCTGCAAATCGCAATGGCCAAAACCAAAGGAGGAGCAGGCTCCGGAAGCAACCAACCGCCGAAGAAGAAAGGCGCCAAACTCCCACCTCCAAAGCGTACCACAAGGCGGACCGCTTCGGAGGAGACCTCCACTAAAATCACCGAAGACCCTTTGCTGGAAATCCAGCCCGAGGACAAAGGGCGTGCCGAAGTCCTCCAACAAGAGGAACGAGAAGTAGCGAGAGCAGCCGCCGAGTCGACGCAATCGGAAGAGGGGGAGCCCGAGCTCACCCCTCCTGTGAAGAAATCAAAGAAGGCTCAGGCGAGCAAAGCAACTCCGGCGCGACCCACTGTCGTACCACCACCTATTCAGGCTCAACCGCAACCACAATTTCCAGAAACCTCCATGCAGGAGGGGAAAACAGCTTCCGAGGAAACGGAAGCGGAGGAGGAGAAGGGCGAAGAAGCTTGCGGGTTTCAACGAGGAAGCCCTGGATGAGGCAGCTGCGGCAGAAACCCGACTCTTTGATATCGGGCGGTTGGTGCGTTGGCGGATTGTTGAGATGGATGAAGGTGGTAGCCACCGTTTGGTCCAACCAGAAGGCAGCTCAGTTCGACCTGAACCGAAGGTTGCACAGGAACAGGGAACTTCTCGCCCAATCAGTGGCGAGATTATCAAGCTGACGGCCGAACTGAAGGAAATCAAAGACGAGCTGGTGATGCTGGGAGGAGAAGTGGCCACGTTGAGGGATACTGTGGAAAAAGGATTCAAAGTGATGGAAGCTGGCTTTAAAGAAATCAAGGAGATGCTGACTGCGGAGGCGAGATCCTCCGGCCGAAACGACTAAGTACCTTTCCCCTGAACTCGTAGATTAGGTTTTATTTTATCTTTTGCTTTTCTTGTTTTAGTGTCTGTTTAATCTGTTTTTGAGTCGAGTCTACTTGCATTGTTTGATGGTGAAAGATTGTGCATGCTGATTTCTGTTTTGGTATGATTGGTGGATTGAGTATGAAATGCATGATGGTGGTTGTGAGGATACTGAGAATACCCCACCGGTGAGATCAGGGCCAAATTAAAAAAATGCATGTTTATGAAGAGAATTTGCTGTGACTAGGAAATCCAGACTTTGTTTGAGGACTCATTTTGCTAGTACATGACTTGTGTGATTTGGGCACGATTCTTTGATTTAGGGCCCCAGATTTTTCTTTGATATGCAATGTGAAAAATAACCCCTTGTATGCCAACTTGAGCCGAATTCATTCTTTTTTTAGCTTTGTTAAATGCTATATCTAGGAGAAAGAATTTATGAAGTGAATAAAATGGTGAACAAGGAATTACAGGAAAGAAAGAAAATCTGGGCACAAAAAAAAATTGTATAAAAATTATTGCCCACAAAAGAATCCAAGGAAAGATGAGCCCCATTGAAAATGGGGGAATAAAGGGTTGGTTGTAGCTGTACTGAATGTGTATACTGAGTAAGGGTGATACTGAAATTAGCCACTGAACCATATATACCTCACCTTAGCTCCGTATGCCCCATTACAACCCAAAAAAGACCCTTTGATGAGTCATACTAGTGTGCTTAACTTGTAGTCATCAATCAAACTCTTAGAGGAACTAGCACGGCAAATTATGAGTGTAAACACTTAACCCGGTGCTTAAGCGAAAAGAAAGACTACCATCACATTTTATGCATGATCATTACTCTGGTTTGTGGTCTGTTTGAACTGAATGATGCATGTTGGTATGATCTGATCCTGAAATCTGTGCAAGTTTCGTGTCTTTTAGTTTTATTCCTTTTCTTTCAACCTTTTCGTCCGTGTCTTCTGTGAATCCACCGACATACTTGAGGGCAAGTATGCTTTCAGTGTGTAGGTGTGATGCGTCTTCGACTTTTGGGCCATTTGGCCCTATTTTTCTCTTTATTTGTGTCGGTACAGGTCTGTCAGGGGGAAAAATGAAGTTGTGAAGGAAGGAAGGTCAGTAGAGCGGAAACGGAAGAAATGCGGTCAGAATGGGCATTACCGAGCCTGGATTGCTAAGTCATGTTTACCAGCATGGAGCTTCGGCCAACAAGTACCTCTCCAATTCAACTTGGGGCATGGGAACCTGGAGCAACCCACCTGGTATAAGTCACACCAAAGAGAGCAATCCGTCTAATCGTTACCATGAGAAGCAGACAGCCAGAGCCATAAAAGGAAGGTCAATCTCGGAGATCTCGAAGAAACAAGTAGAAGGTGGAAGAAGAAACTGGAAGGATCGAAGGAATGGGAAAGGTTGACTAAGCTTGCAGCTGGACGCCATCTTCAATCAGGATCAATCAAAGATCGAGCTAATTAAGGAAAGAAGATCCCGGTGAAGATTTGGAACCGGCGCAGCTAGGGTTAGGCCTCTACCATCCGGCAGTATAAAAGACTAATGGTGTGCAGCGTGAAGAAGTTCTTGGCACCTTGAAACTCTTGTTTTCACTTTACTATTCAATTAAGTTCGCCGTGTGTGGCATCCGAAATAATTTACATTTTCGTGCTTTTCTCTTTTCCGTTGTGTTTCTACTTTTGAACAAGTTCGAAGGCTTGAAGCCTAGGTACTATTTATCTATTCCAGTATTTCTTTTCGTTCTATAATGTGTTTAATCCCTCTTGCATTTATGAATTGTGTTATGTGTGAGTAATTCCCTTGGTGAGGTTTTAGGGGTGGAAATAATTGTTGTTAACATGTAAACATTCGTGAGGCACTTGTTCTTTCGGTTGAATCTCGTGGTTCTGGAAGGATCTGTTCGAAACCATGGGCAGTAGGGGCCTAACGGGTGATCTCCGTTCGGTAAAACGCTATCCATGTTAAGCAAAGGCCAGGGTATACCAAGGTACAACAATCAGTATGCCTAAGACCGAGTAGCTGAGCAGCGTCAACAAAAGACGTTGTAGATCCAGAAGGTGGGGAAAGGGTTGATGGGATACACTGCCCTTCCTCAGTTTTGGGCTTCTCTAGAGACTATCCGTCAACTGTGACGAGGCATAAAGCCATGGTTATCAAACGAGGAAAGCAATCTCGGCGCCGTAGCATGTCTACGACTGGTCGGCTGACAAAGCCAGAAATAGTTGAATCCAGGAGGCATGTGTCACTAAAAGCGTGGAGTTGGGGACCTCGGGAGAGAAAGTTGTTGAGGGTCATACTTGGTGAGTAACGGGTATGACTACTATCTACGGAGAAGTGAAACACTGCCTTGTGACCGGGGATTGTGTGACCTTCGGACCAAGTGACCACAATGAGAATCAACCATCCTATATGTGAAGTATAACCCCTTGAAACGCCCCAATGTCTTTGGGCCACGCCTTGGGCCTGTATGGATCATAGACGGATCATCAGTGTGCCTATGACCGAAACGAATGTTAACAACAGTTATGACCTAACCGAATAACCTCACCCCTTTGTTATTATTGATCTTGTTTATTTCTTGTGCAGAGTATACAGATTGAGAATTGTGACACCTCAGTTTGTCGTAGGAGAACAAAGTGGTTCCTCACTCCCTGTGGGATTCGACCCTACACTTACCGCTAAGGCTAAGTTCTTATTGTGAGAAGTAGGAGCGTGTATTGTCTGTACTGGGCATACACATGTATTTTGTCCGCACCGCACGACGGGTGTGTGTCATATATATGACCCTAGCATGGGCTTTCTGCGACAATCTCGCGTATGTTTCTCTACGGGTTTTATTCTTCACAAGTCAGTTCAGGATGTAGTATCTATGACTTTGCGACTTATGCATGCAAGCAGTTCTTTGTTTTTGCCTTAGAGACTCCTGTATTGAATGTGTTAAAAGGGGTGTTTTGTATTTCACAGAATGCTGCCTAAACGAGGTCGCCACGCTAGGAGAAACGTTAACAATGATAGGAATCGCGATGAAATACCAGAAGGACCACGAAACGACAGGGAACCTACCCCACCCCCTCCACCCCCTGCAAGGAGGATCGAGGAACTTTTTCTTCGACAAAATCCGCCCACGTTTAATGGAATGGGCGACCCAGCTGAAGCTGAGGCTTGGGTACGCGCCTTGGAGCGCATTTTCACCTTTCTACACTGCACAGAAGATGAACGACTCTCGTGCGTATCTTTCCAACTAGCCGGATCGGCTGACTTTTGGTGGGAAGCCCGTCGAAAGACTCTGACTCCCGAGCAATGGGCAGCTTATACTTGGGAAGACTTTAAGACTGGATTATATGATAAGTATATCCCCAAAAGCTACAGGAAGAAGAAGGAGGCTGAGTTCTATAACCTGAAACAAGGAAAGAAGACAGTGACAGAATATGACAGGGAATTCTGCGATCTATCACGTTATGCTCCGCAGCAGGTGGATACTGATGAGAAAATGGCGGAGAAATTTTGTGCCGGTCTGAGGCACGAGATCCGGATGACTCTAGCTAGTCATGGTGGACTCTCATACACTGAGTCTTTGAACAGGGCACTGGACATCGAAGCTGCGATGCCAGCGGAAAGGTCGGCTCCGTCGCAGACCTCAGCGCCAGTCAGCCCACCTGCACGCCCTCAGAACTTTAATGGGAAACGCAACTGGAACGACCAGGGAGGGAGTGAAAACCATCCTAACAAGAGGCCATGGCAAGGAAGTGCGTCGTTTGGACATTTTCAGCCACAAGGACAAGGGAAACAACAGGGTCCTGCCCCGGCCGGGGGCAACCAAAGACGAAATGAAGTTCCCCTTTGTCCAAAATGCAACAAACCACATCGTGGTGTCTGTAGGGCTGGAACTGACAGTTGCTACACGTGTGGCCAGAAGGGCCACTACTCCTCTCAGTGCCCCAACAAACGGCAGGGCGCGGCAATTAGGGCCACTTATGCCCAGCCCCTGCAAGCAGTTCAAGGGCCATTATGATTCTGTTCGATACTGGTGCCTCGTATTCTTTTATTTCCGCCCCTTGCGTAGGTACCTTAGAAATCGAATCAAAACGAGCTAAGTGTGCCTTAAGAATCACTACACCCTCAGGAGGAAGATCTACTACCACTCATGTTTGCTCGAACGTAGAATTTGAAATGGGAGAACTTAAGATGGTAGCGAACAATCTTAATATTCTGCTCATGTGGGATGTAGATATGATCTTAGGAATGGACTGGTTAGCCGAGAATTTCACCACCATCCTTTGTGGTGATGCACTGAATCACCAACACCTAAACTAGAAGGTTGATGACAGATAGGAACCTGAGGAAGATAGACGAACGGATGGATATTTCTTTTACTCTTCAATGGAATAGTTCTTTACAAATATCAGAGCATACATGTAAAACTTGGGAGAAAAGATCGGTCCTTTTTACTATTACAGACATGCTATTTATAAGAGATGAAGAGGAGGGGGCAAGATTGTCTTTTCCTTCATGGCACGTGCTCGGTACGTCCTTGGCGTCGTTGTCACTGGTGGTTGTCCTTGCTCCAACGGCCTTGCAGCTTTTGCCTCCTTCAGTAAGTAGTTGGGAACTCTTCGCTTGCGCCAGCATCTCTAGGTATTGAAGTCTGCGCTGCCCTCTCCAAGGAGCACTGGTGCTGCGCTGCTCTCTCGTAGGGTAGCGATGACTGCGCTGGTCCTTCATGGGATGGCGATGACTGCGCTGCTTCTTCGTGGGATGGCGATGACTGCGCTGCTTCTTCGTGGGATGGCGATGACTGCGCTGCTTTCTCAATGGGGGCGCTGGGATCTCCATTCTTTGTCCTGCACTGTTAGTTTTCCTATTTTGTGCAATAATCATTAAGGCAGTAGATCTTTCATATTGGTAACATATGGAGTACGGGTCGTGTGCTGCGCTGATGAGGACCTTATCCCTCATCAGCTACTCCCCCCCTTATTCTACGAAAAGAAGTAGATTTTCACGTGAATTTTCGTAGATGAAAAGTGTTTGCTTTGAGGTATGGAGGAATGGCCGATATCAGGGAGGGCAATGAGTGAGCCTGCGCAGGAGGGCTTCGTATCATCGCCTGCGCTGACTGCTGTGGTACAGGCCTTGTCCCATCGCATTTAATGTGATCTGATGTTTTTGAGTACTTTGTGACGTCCTTCCACGCTTCTAGTTTTGTGAGGGTGAGATCTCGGCCCTCCATCTTTATCCGCCATTCTGGGGTGAAATCCCGACCTTCCATTTTCCTTTCACATTTTCCAACCCTAATAATTATTCTCCCCCCTTTCCCTCGATTCGAATTCCGTTCTTATAAATACCCCCCATCGTCTTCATCTTCTTCTTCTTCCTCTCCTTCTTCTCTGAACTTTCTCTCAGATTTTTCTGGTTTCTCCGTCCTCCCTTCGTCCCCGGTTCCTTTGTTAGGCTCCCCCTCCGACTATCACTCATCTTACCAGGTTAAGCACTCCCTTCCTCCATTATCCCCCTCGACTTGCCCGTTCTTTCTCGATTGTTTGTTGTTTGTTTTTTTTCGTGTGTTCGCCATGGCCACCGTGGGTGCCAGACAACAACAAATAAATGCAGTTGAAGATATGACGTGCCAAGGCTGCCAGTTTCCTCGCTCTACCCTCACCGCCGCCCAAATGTCGTCATTACGGGGGTCGTTACGTATTCAGCCGGACGATCCGGAACTGAAACTCCGGATACAGCGAGAATCCGGCGATATGCCCGATGCGGACGGATAATGGCGTAGGGACACCATTCCTATCTGGCACGCTCAGGTGAAGGCGGGTCTGCGTTTACCCCCTTCAGGCTTTCTTGTGGAACTATGCGAGCGGTTTGGGATCCCCTTCTTCCAGCTTTCCCCTTCTTCTCTCCGTAGGGCCCACATTCTTCATATTCTCTGCGCTGCCAATAATTATCCCCATAGTGTGAAGTTGTTTCACAAGACCCACATCCTCAAGCGGACCGATTGCCATTATAACTTCACCGCTAAGCCCAAAATGAATTTAAAATTCTTGAGTGACCTTCACTCTATGGATAAAAAATTTCACGACAAGTATTTTTTTGTACAAGTGCGGAATGGGACTTGGGAGGACTATGCCGGTACTAATGAGGTAGAATGGCATCGGACGAAACACTCCTCTCCCCCAAATAGGGAACCTCTAGATGTCCTAGAAACTAGCCTCATCGATCTCCTAAACCAAGCCTTTGTTAACAAGGATTTTGATGTTTTACAACTGGTCTCTTCTCCTTCTGTTCTAGCCGGCGCTGGCCTTTTCTCCCGCTATCCCCAAACCTCCATCGGTATATTCCAAGCGTTTGAATTGCTTAGCGTGTTAGTACTTTGTATTTCTTAATCATTTTTCTTCCTGCGCAGGTATGTGGAGGTCTAAGGAGCATGGTGCCCTTGATTCCTTCCGTTTTATCCCCGATGCTGCTGTCGAGGGAGATACTACCCCGCAGACTGGGTCGGCGCAGCATGTGACCCCTGAGTTTTTTAATCCCGGGCAACCCCGTCCGGGTTCGTCTGCTGCTGGCACTCAACCTCTCCAACTTCTCGACGAAGGTGATGCGAGTTCCGCTGAGGGTGCTCGTAAGCGTCGCAAGACTCGACAGGTAGTCTCGTCCAAGAAGAGAAAGGTCCCTGCTCCTGATGTCGGGGATAAGGATTCTTTTGAAGCTTTACTCGATGATGCGCCTCATCAGGCTGCGCAGGCAAGGGAGGGGTCTGATTCCGTTGTGGAGATTCCAGGCTCTCGTGCTTTGAAGGATTTGACCGGTCAGGAGTGCCGGTCCCAAATGGAATCGCAGATCGCCTCTGTCGACCTGCGCAGGTACGATGCTATGGATATGGGGGACCTAGCTTTCGACATGTGCCTGGGTGTGGAGCAAGTAAGTTAGGTGCATTCTTGTTTTTATGATAATTTTTTATGTGCGGATTTTTGGTTTTATGCTATGAACTGTAATTATGTCTGTGCAGTTGCGAGTAAAATGTTTGTCAGCCTCCCGCCATATGACCCGGGCTACCTCTGGTCTCCGTGAGAAGGAGGAAGAACTCATGGCCTCTTTGGCTGATAACTCTGAGCTACAAGAGCAGCTGCGTCAAGCCCAAGCTGAGCTAGCAAAGGTGAAGGTGGAGAAGGAGTCCATCGAAACTGAGCTTGCTCGTGTAACCAGGGAGAAGGCGAAAGAGCTTGAGGCTGTCAAGCATGAGATGTCGGAGGAATGGCAGGTGAAGTTGAATCAAGTGAAGGCGGAGGTTGCCGATCGGGAGAATCAAGCTTTCACGCGAGGGATAAAAGAGTACCGCCAACAGTTCTTCCTCACTGCGCATGGTCAATTATTCCTGCGCTACATGTTAGAGGATTCTCTTCAAGCCTTCCATCGTTCCCCTGACATGCTCCACTTGATGGGGCCCGCTATGCAGTTCTTGGTGAAGGAAGGCAGTCGACTCGCCCTCGATCAGGTGGAAGTGACGCCTGATCAGCGCAACAAATTTCACTTTGAGGCTGTGCTGAATCAAGTGAATGACGACAGTTTAAATGGGCTGTTGGGCGTCGATCCTTCTTCTCCTTCGACTCCTGGTTGGTGGCTTCCGGTTTTGGATAAAGCCCTTCGGCTCTTTGCTAAAGGTGAAACGAAGGACACCTTACCTACGGCGCCTGTGATTCGATCTCCCTATCTGGATGAGCTGCGCAGTCGTATGCGTTCCCCTCGTGGTAATTATCCCGGGGGGACCCTGGTCTACCCTCCTCCAACTTCCTCCCAATCCGTGCCTGTCTCTCCAGGCCGAAAGGGGTCCGCCCCAGAAGTGGCGCAGGCAGGGGCGGAAGTAGTGGTATCAGGGGCTGCGCAGGAAGAGGTTGTGTTTCAGCTGCCGGTGGTGTCGGATCCGGTGATCGAAGAGGTTGCGCAGCCTACTTTTGTTGAGGAGCCCATTGTCGAAGGGTTCATCGTGGACCATCCTTCATCCCCCCAGCACCTTGACTAGACGAATCCCTCTTATGTCTCTTTTGTTTGTACAAGATTGTCTTCTTCTTCTTTTTTTTTTATGGAGGCTGTTCCTGTTGTAAAGTTTCCTTTGGACCTATTTTATATAATCGTATGATTTGATCCTCTTGAATGTTCTGGATGGTGTTATTTTATTTTTATTGTTATCGTGTAATATTCCCATGTTTTATGTTTGTCTACATGACCTCCTACTTCTCTGTAAAAGGCTCGTTGTTAAAATCTGACTGATTATGAGTATGATCGGAATTGAGTGTTCATGTGTTGGGAAGGGTGTATGTAAGCAACCATGAAGAATTTTGTTTTAAGATTTTAGTTCTCTGTCTTTCTGTCATTTGTGCAGCCATTGTGTAGCTCCCTTTTTAAGCATCCGCTGTCCCCTTGGTCTGCGCAGTCATATCTGCGCGTCCACTATCCCCTTGGTCTGCGCAGGTCCATTTTTGCGCATCCACTATCCCCTTGTTCTGCATAGTCATTTCTGCGCGTCCACTATCCCCTTGGTCTGCGCAGGTCCATTTTTGCGCATCCACTATCCCCTTGTTCTGCATAGTCATTTCTGCGCGGCCACTTGTGCAATCCATTATCTTTTTATTGTGATGGGATTTTGTCATTGTAAATTTTTTTTTTTTTTTTTTTTTTTTTAGGGATTTTCGTCTTCTTGATATCCTGGCATTTCTTCTTGAGAAATAGTGCTATTTTCTTTCTTTAGATCCTTGGTGATAGTTTCCCTTGAATAGTTTCCCTCAAGATGGTACACCCCTAAGGTGGAACAAAGATGGTACATTTCCGCAGCGCGGCTCTTAAGATGATACATTTCCGCAGCGCGGCCCTTAAGATGGTATACTTCCGCAGCGCGGCCCTTAAGATGGTACACTTCCGCAGCGCGGCCCTTAAGATGGTACACTTCCGCAGCGCGGCCCTTAAGATGGTACACTTCCGCAGCGCGGCCCTTAAGATGGTACACTTCCGCAGCGCAGCCCTTAAGATGGTACACTTCCGCAGCGCGGCCCTTAAGATGGTACACTTCCGCAGCGCGGTCCTTAATGAAATATAGATGCAGTGTGAGTGTGTGTCTAGATGTCATGCAAGTAAGAATATGTTTCCCTAAACCATGAAATCCATTTTATTAAGGTATCCATTGCCCAAACCTCATTAAAACCCAGTGGGAAAAAGAGTGTTTGGTCTACATGATAGTGACTGACTTAGCACTTACACGTAAAATTTCTTGAGGTTACTTATGTTCCATGGCCTGGTGAGAGGCCGCCCTTCTTGGTCTGCTAGGTGATAAGCTCCTCCTCCCAAGACTTTCGTGATGACAAAAGGACCTTCCTAGTTAGCTTCAACTTTCCCTACGGGCTTCAAGGCGTCTGCCCGTTTGAGTACCAAGTCTCCCTTCCCAAGTCTGCGCAGCTTTACTTTTTTGTCGTAACCAGCCTTAACAATGCTCTTGTATTTTGCCGCTCTTACTTGTGCTTCCTCTCTATGTAACTCAATCAAGTCCAAGTCCAGTCGGCGCAGTTCCTCATTCTGTGCAGTGTCATAGGTAGTAACCCGATGAGATTCCAGCCTTACCTCAGCAGGTATCACAGCGTTCGACCCGTATACCAAAGTGAAAGGAGCCTCTCCGGTTGCGGTCTTCGGGCTGGTTCTAAGTGCCCATAATACTGTATCTAGCTCCTCAACCCATCGTCCCCTGCTTCGTTCGAGTCTCTTCTTGATCCCTTCACATATGGTGCGGTTTGCCAGTTCTACCTGTCCGTTGGCTTGAGGGTGGGCTACTGACACAAATTTCTGTGTGATGTCCATCCGAGAACAAAAATCTTCAATCTTCTTGCTCGTGAACTGGGTTCCGTTGTCCGAAACCAAAATCCTTGGCACCCCATATTGACAACAGATGTTCTTCCATATGAACTTTTCCACTGTGTTATCATCGATTTTGGTGATAGCTTCCGCCTCGATCCACTTAGAGAAGTAGTCTACGGCAACTATGAGGAAGCACTTGCCTCCCGGAGCAGTTGGTAATTTACCCACAATGTCGATTCCCCATTTGTCGAAAGGATGCGCAGCATGCATGATCCCCATTCCCTCCCCAGGTATGTTGATTTTGGGAGCGTGTTTCTGTCAAGCCTCACATTTTTGCACGAAAGCCTTCGATTCTTTGCTGATTCCGGGCCAGTAGAATCCTGCTCTGATTATCTTCCTTGTCAAATCCCTGTGTCCACCGTGATTACCGCAACATCCCTGATGGATCTCTTTTAAAGCAAACTGTGCTTCCTCTAGGGCCAGGCATTTCAAAAATGGATGTGTGAAAGACCTCTTGTAGAGCTGATCGTCGATGAGGCAGTAATTCTCGTATTTGGCATACCGTGAAGTATCCTCTTCCATTCGTTTACCATTTTTCAGATAGTATATGATGGGTGTTCTCCAATCATCCTTGGTTTCAATGTTGTATACCTGCGCCACCACCGCCCTCTTAGGTTCGAACACCAAGGTAATGTCCTCGCTCCAAGTTTGTTCGACTGCACTGGCTACTCTGGCCAGGAGGTCTGCTCGTTGGTTTTCTTCTCTCGGCACTTGTTGTATTTCAAATTTCTCAAACTTTTTCCCCATCTCCTTGACTTTGTCAAAGTAGTGTTTCATTCTTTCTTCCTTTATCCCGTAACTTCCTGTTAACTGTTGCGCCACCAATTGAGAGTCAGTTTTAATCACTGCATTGTCGGCTCTGAGTTCTCTGAGTATGTGGGCTGCCCTTAACACTGCTTCATATTCGGCTTCGTTATTGGATAGCTTATCTTCAAACTTGATAGCGAATTGATAGACTTCCCCTTCGGGCGAGGTGATGAGATTCCCACCCCACACCCTTCTTTAGTGACCGACCCATCGACCTGTGCTGCCCACGGTCCCCTCATAGGCCACCTTGTTGCTTCTTGAATAAAGTCCGCCAGTGCCTGCGCTCTAATGGTAGTGCGCGGCTCAAACTCGACCTCGTACTCTCCGAGCTCTATGGCCCATTTCACCATCTTCCCCGCTAGATCCGGTCGCCCTAGGATTTGTCTGAATGGTATTATTGTTCTCACAATGACCTTGTGTGATAAGAAGTATGGCCTCAACTTTCTGGCCGTGATCATGATTGTGTACGCGGTCTTTTCAACCTCAGTATAGCGTAGCTCTGCACCCTGGATGACCTTGCTTACAAAGTATATCGGTTTTTGTTGCCGGTTCTCCTCTCGGACCAGCACTGAGCTCAGAGATTCAATTCCCACAGAGATATATAGGTACAATGGTTCTCCTGAAGAAGGCTTTGTTAGTACTGGTAGTTTGGTGAGGTAAGTCTTTAGGTCCTCGAAAGCTCTCTGGCACTCACTGCTCCACTCGAATCGACTTCCTTTCCTTAGAACTTTGAAGAACGGGAGACTTCGTTCAGCTGAGCGTGAAATGAACCGACTCAGTGCGGTAATCCGCCCATTGAGTGTTTGAATTTCTTTGACATTCCTGGGTGGTGTCATGTTCAGGATGGCTTTGACTTTGTCGACATTAACTTCAATTCCCTCTGTTGTTACCCTGTAACCCAAGAACTTTCCTGATTGCACTCCAAAGGTGCATTTGGCGGGGTTGAGCATTAGTCTGTTCCTGCGGACTACCGAGAAGGTTTCCTCCAGATCAGCCACGTGAGAACTGGCTTTGATGCTGCGCACCAGCATATCGTCAACATACACCGATATATTTCTCCTTAGCTGTGTCCTGAAAATCTTGTCCATCATACGCTGGTATGTGGCCCCTGCATTCTTGAGGCCGAAGGGCATGCTTTCCCATCCGAAGACCCCTGTGCACACTGCGAAGGCAGTTTTGGCGACATCCCCCGGGTACATCTTCACTTGATGGTATCCTTGGTAGGCGTCCATCATGGACAGGAGTTCACACCCCGAAGTAGCGTCCACTAGCTGATCTATCCGAGGGAGTGGGTAACAATCCTTAGGACAAGCTGCGTTAAGATCTCTATAGTCCACACACATTCTCCACACTTTGGCTTTCTTCTCTACCATGACTGCATTAGATATCCACTCAGGATACTGGATTTCTGTAATGTGTCCTGCTTCTAGGAGGGCCTGGACCTGTTCCCATATTGCGGCGTCCTTCTCCGCGCCGAAGTGTCTTGTTTTCTGTTTGACGGGTTTGACCATCGGGTCCACATTAAGACGATGTTCAGCTAGCTCTCTGTCGATCCCTTTGAGGTCGGAAGTATTGAATGCAAATACATCCGCATTTCTGCGCAGGCATGCGGTGACTTCCCTTTGGAGGACGGGTGTCATTCCTGCTCCAATCTTGGTGGTGTATCCCTCCTTGTCAGGAAAAAGTTTGATGAGCAGGCACGCGTCACTCGTGGATACAAGGGGTTGTTTATCAATCCCGTCTCTAAGTTCCATAATTTCTCTGCGTTCGGGGTTTGACGCGGTGACTATCCCCACCTTCTCCTTTCCTTGATCATTGGGTTCCCCCGGGATTTTTGTTTGCTTTCGTTTCTGCTTTCGAGTGTTGGGGTCGTCTCCCATATTATCCTTTTGTTGCTGGATTAAAGTTTGTACATGGCATTGCTTCGATGTAGCTTGATCCCCCCACACTTCCCCAATCCTTCCACCGTCTATCGGAAACTTCATTTTGAGGTAAAATGTGGAAACTACTGCTTTGAAGGTGTTTAGAGCGGGCCGCCCCAAGATGATGTTGTACGTGGGTTTCGGAGCGTCTATGATCAAGAATCTGACTGTTCTGGTTTTATAACCCTGCGATCGTCCCAAGGTGACTGGCAGTTCTACCATTCCGATTGGTACTACTGATTCTCCTGAGAATCCATAGAGTGGTGCATTCGTTGGTTCAACATTGACATCCGAGCCAAGGGCCTTCCAGTAGTTCCAGTACACAATATTCACTGCGCTGCCTGAGTCCACGAAAACTCGGTGAACCAGGCATCCAGCCACGTCTGTTGAGAAGACTAAGGCGTCATCATGGGGGTACATTAACGATCTAGCATCTTCCGGGCCAAAGGATATGGTGGGTTCGCTGGTTGCGCTGGTAATAGCCATGACCTTAGAGTTAAAGTGTCCTGTTCTTACAGCCATGACAAGTTGTTTCTTCGCTCTGTTTGATGTGGGCGTACCATTTTCTCCTACGATCATATGAATCTCCCTCTGGAAAGGTGGCTGCTCTGGTATTTCATTCCTTCGTTCTCCTTCGCGTCCGTCGTTCACGCCATCTCTCATCTCCCTCCCGTCGCGCCTGTGATTATCATGATTGCGGTTGTGGAGTTCTCTGCTCGTTTTCTTCAGAGGTCCAGCAACGAACCTGTCCAACCAACCTTGTCTCACCAATATCTCCAGCTGGTTCATCAAATGTCCGCAATTCGCGGTCGTGTGTCCATAAGCGTTATGGTACTCGCATAACAAATCATTTTTCCCTGGTTTGGGATTACCACGGGTGTAGTTCCACGGGGCTCGGAACCAATTTTCATCTTTAACAAGATGGAAGATTTCGTCAACAGGCCTATTCAGCGGATGGCGCTCCCGTATATCGCCACCACCCTTGTTGCATCGATCAGTCTGCGCAGGTCCTGGAGAAGGAGGCCTGGTCTCTACTGCCATGGCTGGTATTCTTGGCGGTAGACCCTTGTATGGTGTTCTCTGAGAGTGTTTATCACTGGGATGCATCCCGTTGTCACCTTTCTTCACCCGGAATTTATCGACCTCGGCCCTTCGTGCGGCCTTAGCATCCTCCAATTGCAGATATCCTGGTAGTATGGCCATGATGTTGTCGAATTCCTTAGGCGGTGTTATTTGTAATGCGTCGAAAAGGGGACCTTGCTTTAATCCTCGAACGAACGCGTAACATTTGATCTGTGATTCTGCCTCTGGTGTGTCTAACACGGCCATGTTGAACCTGGTCACGTACTCCCTTAACGATTCCTGTGGTTCCTGTTTGACATCCATCAAAGATATAGCGATCTTTCCCATTCTCTTGGAGCTAGCAAACTGTCGCATAAACATGAGGTATAAGTCCCCATAAGAGTAGATGGAGCTGCTTTTCAAGTTGTGGAACCATCTCTGGGCCATTCCTGATAAGGTGGTGGCAAAAATTCGGCATTTTATGCCTTCTCCATACTGGTGTAACGATGCCAGGCCCTCGAACCGTGCCATATGTGCTTCCGGGTTAGTCGTCCCGTCATAATCGAGAGAGATTGGGCGATAATTCACTGGTAAGGGTTCCAGTAAGATCTCATCTGAGAATGGACTATTGCTTAGTCTCGGCACCTGACGGTGACGTGGGTTCCTCCTTCTTCCCCCAGATGTGCCCATGGCCTTGCACTTGTGTGGAATTTCCCTTCGAGGTTCTTCCTCCTGTTCCTCCAATGAATATGCCTCCTCATCGGAGACTTCATTCCTTACGGTCTCTTGGGATGCTCTCTCAGTTCCGTTTCTAGGCTCTTCAGCTGACTTTTAAGGAATGATACTCTCTCTTTGAGTCTGGTGTTCTCCATTTGGGTGCCCCGACTGCGCTGTGGAGTAGTGCCACTTGTAGAGTCGCCTACGTCCTCTATTTGGACACTGTTAGTGACAAACTTCCTCTTGTTCTTCCCTTGTCCTTCCCCGGTATTTCCCATTCCCTTTTGTGTGACCGGGTGTGATATGTTAGGTAATTCGCGATCCCTGTCTTGGGCTGGTACTGTGGTGGTTTTCTTGTGTGTTACGGGCTCCACTTCTCCCAATGCTGTCGGGGTAACAAGAGGGGGCTGCATCCCCGCCAGTTGCCGGATTGTGGCATAGTTGAGCATCGTTAGCATTTGTTCAGTGAGCGTGACATTGAGGAGCCCTTGTGTGGAAGTAGGCACCGTACCCCCTGGTGCTGAAGTTCCGATCAGAGACTGTGTTGTTCCCGGAGTAGTCCCAGTAGGCCCCGAGGCCGGGTTGTTGAAAGTGGTGAAACCTGGCGGTGTGAGTTCAGACAAATTAATCCCTTGGGTCGAAGGGATCCCAACCTTC
The DNA here is from genome assembly GCF_028751815.1 of Salvia miltiorrhiza. Lineage (NCBI taxonomy): Eukaryota > Viridiplantae > Streptophyta > Magnoliopsida > Lamiales > Lamiaceae > Salvia > Salvia miltiorrhiza. The sequence continues at coordinate 39,738,420 of NC_080393.1, read as the reverse complement.
CCGGTTCCTGACTCTCCCGCGACTGTGTCAAAATCCTTAGCCAGATTCCTGTACGGGTCATCGGTTCCCATGGTCGGTACCTGAGGAAGATGGAGATGTTAGCATAAGGGCATATGAATAATTATCACTGCGCAGGCGGCCTGCGCAGCCCTGTTCTCGTAACCCCTAGAATTATTGACTGCCTTGGTGGGGCCCGTAAAACCCTAGAAAAACCCTAAAAGATTCAAAGAAGTCCACAAACTCCGGCCCATAAAGTCATTCAGGATCAAATGTACGGATTCCTTAAAGAGAAAAGTTACGTAGGAAAATCTCCCTCGTAGTCGTTCGTGAAGAACACCGAGTTTTCTGGGAAATAAACCCAGAAAAGGTATCGCTACATCTCATCCCCAGAGTAAAAGAAAACCCACTACGGCAATAAGGAGCTCAGTTACATAGTGACCATTACCAAAGAAAACAAGCGTTAGTAAGCGTTGATACCAACAGGAAGGTTTAGGCAGCCTTTAATCACACACCAACACTACTTAACAGAGGTGCTAAACATGTAAACAGAGATGGAAATGAGTGAACAGGGTATACATGTAAGGTTTCTCCCAGATCGCACACAATGTATCAATTTCAACAAGAGTTTCACGCTATCCACGACCAAGGATTTTCTCATGCAAGAAAGAAAAAATTTCGAATGAGGTTCAGATCTGTGCATATACTGGAGGATCCACAATAAAACCATGTTTATTCACCACAGATCCACGTTAAGAGCAAGCAAGAATCAGACAGATAGAAAAATCAGAACTCTTAAACCAGCTAAAACTCACGCCCTAACTCAGATGTTCCCATATGCGTGCAAATGCTAAGTGAACCTCTACAAACGAAAAAACTCATTTAAGAATCACACGAACTCAGCAGGCATCAAGAAAAATTTTCATGACTTTTCCTAAGATTTTTCATGCATAACACGCAAAGAACTCAGATCGGAATACACGTTTGAAGATTTACCCCACAACATATTCAAACACCCTGGATCTCCACTTATAATGGGCAAAAATCATGAAGAACAGAACCCCTGAACACACCCAAAAACTCACGCCTTAACTAGCAACTTCCCACAGACGGCGCCAGTTGGTGATGCACTGAATCACCAACACCTAAACTAGAAGGTTGATGACAGATAGGAACCTGAGGAAGATAGACGAATGGATGGATATTTCTTTTACTCTTCAATGGAATAGTTCTTTACAAATATCAGAGCATACATGTAAAACTTGGGAGAAAAGATCGGTCCTTTCTACTATTACAGACATGCTATTTATAAGAGATGAAGAGGAGGGGGCAAGATTGTCTTTTCCTTCATGGCACGTGCTCGGTACGTCCTTGGCGTCGTTGTCACTGGTGGTTGTCCTTGCTCCAACGGCCTTGCAGCCTTGGCACGTCATATCTTCCGCTGCATTTATTTGTTGTTATCTGGCACCCACGGTGGCCATGGCGAACACACGAAAAAAAACAAACAACAAACAATCGAGAAAGAACGGGCAAGTCGAGGGGGATAATGGAGGAAGGGAGAGCCTAACCTGGTAAGAGGAGTGATAGTCGGAGGGGGAGCCTAACAAAGGAACCGGGGACGAAGGGAGGACGGAGAAACCAGAAAAATCTGAGAGAAAGTTCAGAGAAGAAGGAGAGGAAGAAGAAGAAGATGAAGACGATGGGGGGTATTTATAAGAACGGAATTCGAATCGAGGGAAAGGGAGGAGAATAATTATTAGGGTTGGAAAATGTGAAAGGAAAATGGAAGGTCGGGATTTCACCCCAGAATGGCGGATAAAGATGGAGGGCCGAGATCTCACCCTCACAAAAGTAGAAGCGTGGAAGGACGTCACAAAGTACTAAAAAACATCAGATCACATTAAATGCGATGGGACAAGGCCTGTACCACAGCAGTCAGCGCAGGCGATGATACGAAGCCCTCCTGCGCAGGCTCACTCATTGCCCTCCCTGATATCGGCCATTCCTCCATACCTCAAAGCAAACACTTTTCATCTACGAAAATTCACGTGAAAATCTACTTCTTTTCGTAGAATAAGGGGGGGAGTAGCTGATGAGGGATAAGGTCCTCATCACTTTGTAATGAACGAAAGATTTCCCTTCGACCACCTGGAAAAGAACCGACAGAATTTCATGGCATCGGTATGAAGAAAAGAGTACCAGTGATATCCGCACTGCAAGCCAGAAAAGAGATGATGAAGGAAGAAAGCACAGCTTATCTCGTCTACCTAAACGGGGAAGCTAGTGATGACAAGAGAGTGGAAGATGTGGCAATAGTACGAGACTTCCCAGAGGTTTTTCCAGAAATATTGGCAGGACTACCTCCAGACAGGCAACTAGATTTCACCATTACCTAGAACCTGGATCTGCCCCAGTATCCAAGGCACCATACAGGACGGCCCCAAAGGAACTCCAAGAATTGAAGGTGCAACTACAAGAACTTTTGGACTTGGGTTTCATCAGGCCCAGTGTCTTTCCTTGGGGAGCGCCTGTACTCTTTGTCAAGAAGAAAGATGGAGCCATGAGGATGTCCATTAATTATCGAGAGTTGAACAAACTGACGCTTAAAAACAAATACCCCCTCCCAAGGATAGATGATTTGTTTGATCAACTCAAGGGAGCCAGTGTGTTCTCAAAAATAGATTTAAGGTCTGGGTACCACCAGCTGAAGATCAGACCGGAGGATATACCCAAGACCGCTTTCCGCACAAGATATGGTCACTATGAATTTGTTGTCATGACATTTGGTCTAACCAATGCACCGACAGTATTCATGGACCTCATGAATCGAGTTTTCCATCCATACTTAGACAAATTTGTCTTAGTATTTATAGATGATATCCTCATCTATTCTAAGAATGACCTAGAGCATAAAAAGTATTTGAGAATCATCCTGGAGACATTAAAGACGGAGAAATTGTTCGCCAAATTCAGCAAGTGCGAATTTTGGCTGAAAGAAGTAATGTTCCTAGGACACATCATGTCAGCAGATGGAATCAAGGTAGACCCCGCCAAGGTGCAAGCAGTGCGCGAGTGGAAATCATCAACCACACCTAATGAAATCCGGAGTTTCTTAGGTTTGGCGGGATACTACCGGAGATTCATCGAAGGATTCTCTAAGATAGCAAGGCCAATGCCGTAATTACTTCGCAAAGGAATCAAGTATAAATGGACCGAAGAGTGTGAAGCCAGCTTCCAAGAGCTGAAGAGGAAATTGACAACTGCACCAGTGCTAGCAGTTCCAGCAGCCGATAAAGAATACGTGATCTTCACAGACGCGTCCAAAAATGGGCTAGGTTGTGTGTTGATGCAGGAAGGGAAGGTCATCGCCTACGCCTCGCGACAACTAAGGCCACATGAGTTGAACTACCCCACTCATGATCTGGAACTGGCAGCAATTGTGCATGCTCTGAAAATTTGGAGACACCATCTATACGGAGTTAGATGTGAAATCTTCACCGATCACAAAAGCCTTAAGTACTTTTTCGAGCAGAAAGACCTGAACATGAGACAGAGGAGATGGCTCGAGCTCGTGAAGGATTACGATTGCGGTATCAATTACCACCCGGGGAAAGCTAATGTAGTAGCTGATGCTTTAAGTCGTAAAACTCAATCCGAGTTAAGACTTCTTCTCACTCAAGAGGACACACTTGTAAGGGATTTTGACAAATTGAAAATAGAAGTGGTTCAGCCACCGACAACGACAAGAGCAATTATTGCAACTCTGGTAGCCGCCCCAGACCTCAGAGGAAGGATCATCAGTGCCCAGAGAGCGGACGAGGGCTTGGAAAAAGTTCGTCTCAAGATCCGAACAGGCACGCCCGGAGGCTACCAAGAGGCAACGGATAACGCCGTTCTTTTTGAAGGAAGATTGTGTGTTCCCCACAACGAGGAACTCATAAACGAGATCATGAGTGAAACTCATGACACGTCCTATACCGCTCATCCCGGGAGTACCAAAATGTACCAAGATCTGAAACAGAAGTTTTGGTGGGACGGGATGAAATGAGATATAGCCTCGTTTGTAGTGCGCTGCCTTGCATGCCAGCAAGTGAAAGCTTTACATCAACGACCATATGGGAAATTGCAGCCTTTGGAAATCCCAGAATGGAAGTGGAAGCACATAGCGATGGATTTCGTGATGGGTTTACCCAAGACGAATAAGGGCAACACAACTATTTGGGTAATAGTAGACCGCCTCACGAAGTGCGCTCATTTTATACCAATTCCAATTACCCATGGATCGGAGAAGCTAGCCCAATTGTACATCCGTGAGATTGTACGGCTTCACGGAATACCAATATCCATTACTTCGGATAGAGATTCAAAATTTACTTCTAGATTTTGGATCAGCTTGCAGAAAGAGTTGGGGACAAGATTAAACTTTAGCACCGCATTCCATCCACAAACTGATGGACAATCGGAAAGGACAATCCAGACCTTCGAAGATATGTTGAGGACAGTGGTGCTAGACCGAGGAGGAAGTTGGGAGTCAGTGCTGCCACTGATCGAATTCGCCTACAACAACAGTTACCAGGCGACCATTGATATGGCACCTTACGAGGCGCTTTATGGAAGGAAGTGTAGATCACCACTTTACTGGGATGAAGTGGGTGAAAGAAAAATCCTTGGGCCAGATGCAGTAAGCGAGATGATCGAGACCATCCGCCATATTAGAGCAAGAATTAAAGAGGCCCATGACAGACAGAAGTCTTATGCTGATACCCGACGAACCGAACTACAATTTCAGATTGGAGACAAGGTTTTCCTTAAAGTATCACCCTCAAAAGGGATCGTTAGATTCGTTGTTAAGGGTAAGTTGAGACCCCGTTTCGTAGGACCTTACGAGATCCTTGAAAGAATAGGCCCCGTAGCATATAGGTTGGCACTGCCACCTAGCTTTGGAAACGTCCACAATGTGTTCCACGTGTCACAGTTGAGACGGTACGTGTTTGACCCCAAACACGTGATCCACCAAGAGGAAATGATTCTTAACCCAGACTTGACGTACGAGGAAAGACCTGAAGCCATTTTGGACCGAAAGGTGCAAGAGTTGAGGAATAAATCGATCGCGTCAGTCAAAATACTATGGAGACATCATGGACCTGAAGAAGCGATATGGGAACTTGAGGACCAGATGAAAGAAAAATACCCAGAACTTTTCACATAGATATGCAAATTTCGGGACGCAATTTTCGTTAAGAGGGGTAGTATGTGACAACCCGCTCTTTTAGCAGTATTTAATTCCAGTATTGTGTGTTTATTTATCTATCTGCCAGTAAATGAAGCACCTTATGTTTTCAGCTATGTTTCTGAATTACGTATTTTGGAGACAGAGTCACTACACTAGCAGTATGCATTTTTATTTATCTTCGCGTGTTTAAGAGCGCGACGAGAATCTTTGAGTCGATGAATAATTATTATTACTCAGTTATAACCAACTTAGCAAAGTTATGTTATTTATCAAGATGGAGTTTATTTCATGTTGTTACTTAAGTCGTGAATTATTTTCGACTTTGAAGCTAATTAAATCTACGGATTTCAGTTAAGTATTAGGATGACGAACGAATTAAATCTACGGATTTAATTTAGCATGTATCGACTTTAGGAAACGCAAAACCAGTATTTCTAATACTGAGAAACCAACACTGAAGGACTTTACTTAGATCTTTCTCTCTTAGATCACATCACCATCCACGCCACCCTACCCTACACCTCTCTACGTCTACGACCTGCCAACGCCATGATTGAGGAAAAGAAGGAAAAATGGGGAAAAGAAAAGGTGGATAAGGTGCTGCAGCAACAGCCATTGGCTGGGCAGCCGAAGGGCCTCCCACGCAAGCTACAGCAGCAGCTCTCCTCCCATTGGCTAGGCAGCCGAAAGGTCTCCCATCGCCTCACCTGCTGCACCCCATCCCACGCCACGCAGAACTTCGACCAATGCCCTCCCTTCGGCACTCAAGTACACACCAGCCGAACTCCTAGTATAAATTCACTCTTTAACCCTTGAGCCACCCCTTCTCCTTTCAACACTTAGAATTTTCAGCAGCAACAGCAAGAAGTTTCATCTCTCTCGACGCCTTGCACGAAGGGGAGTAGAGCGAGATTCTTGCTGCTGACTTGAACAAGGTAAAAACTGGGCTTAATTTTCCACCCTTCGCCATGTTTCTTTCCACCTGTTTCGGCCTAAAAACAGCAGCCATTTCATTTCCAGTTTGCACCTCGACGCTCGAAAAAGCGAAAAAGAAACCATCGTTCTTTACCAGACCAAAGCACGCGAAATATCAAGGTAACCTTCGACCTCTGTTGCTACCCCAATCGGCATGAATCACACTCGCAGAAATCATGTTTTATGGGCTGTAAACGAATGAACAAAAAGCATGTTAAGTCACGTTTCTGTGGAACCTACAACTTGAACCTTGATGAACGACGAGAACTTTAGCTTTAAACGTAGACGAATGTGAATAATCACAGCATGCTCACATAGGTAAAGATTAGGGTCTGTATACGAGTGAGAATCGAGGGGGATAAGGACGGAGAATTCTGGTTTTGGAAACTGGAGTCCCCGTCGCTCTTCCCAGACCAGCGGGGACAAGGCCAGCGGGGCCGAGTCGTCCAGGCCAGAGGAATCACCTCGCCAGAGGAATGGCCAGAGGAATCATCTCGCCAGAGGAATCGCCTCGCCAGAGGAATAGTCTCGCCAGAGGAATCGCCTCGCCAGAGGAATCGCCTCGCCAGAGGAATCACCTCGCCAGAGGGATCACCTCGCCAGAGGAATCGCTTCGCCAGAGGAATAGCCTTGCCAGAGGAATCGCCTCGCCAGAGGAATCACCTCGCCAGAGGAATCACTTTCGCCAGAGGAATCGTTTCTCGCCAAAGGAATCACTTCACCACAGAGCTAACTCGGCCAGAGCTGACCTCCAGAGCAGGAAGCGAAGAAGCAGAGCAGACCGAGAGAGAGAGAGAGAGAGAGAGAGAAGAGAACTTAGGGTGTTTAAATCTTTATTATTTTTCTTTCCCTTGCTTACACGAATGGAGATTTTTTATGTTTTACTGACAGTTTAGAACTCCCTAATGAGAACGAATCAATGTAGTTAATTACTTGACTTCATGGGACGGAACCTAGTTGGGTTACTTGTTTAATAAAAAGGAATATGAGCCATCCATAATTACATTACGCATCCTCATTTATTTGAGAATTTCTTCGGACTAAGACCCTACGTTATTTCTTTTCCGAATCAAGGTTGAACGCAAGAGTTTAAGGCTTAGTCGTGAGTCTCCACTACTAGGTGGGCTTTCTTACGTATAAACTAAAACCATATTATAGAATTGTTATGACTTTATGCTTATGAATTTGAATGATATTGTCAATGCCTAAATGCTTTATGTTTTGTTATTAATTGCCTATCTGATGTTAATCGAATTCGGATTCTGGATGGGACCGCAAATCCCTTCGGAATTAGTGTACACCCTTGTGATCGTGAGTCATCTAGTGGGTTGGCCGATCATAGTGACCGTAGAGGGAGGCCTCCCTCTCGGCACGAGTTACTGATATGGTGATTAATGATGTTAAAATGCCTGTGTGGGATATTTATGAAAGAAATGATATTTTTGGTAAATACGAGTCTTTAAAGGAAAACCCTCGTATCTTACTACTGTTGAAAGGCTTGACAATAAAATATTATGCATGTATGTAAATTTCGGCAAGTGTCCACTAAGTACTCCCGTACTGAGCCTTGCATGTATTTCTAAATGTGCAGGTTGAGCTGTGATCGAGGATGTAGTGTGCAAGCGGAGCTTTTGGTCAATCTAGGACGAGTACTTCAGAGTGGAGTATATGTCTTCATACATATACTCGAATTGTTGTTTTTCCGCTGCGAACACTGATTTTTGCCAAGATATTATGTCATTCGTCAAACAATATGTATTATTTAACTTTGTACTCGAACTCCTTGAGTACCCTTTTGGATAATATTATGTACGGTCCCCTTGTGGCCTTCGTTAATATATAGTTATTTCAATTGTTTCCCTTTTACAAAGTCGAGTCATCAAGAAGCCAAGCATGCCCCTTTTCTAATCCCGCTCCTAAATTCCCTCCCCTAGTCGTGGTTTCCCCGAGTTTGCTATCCTTAGCAAGCGCGGCCGTGACAAATTGATGGTATCCTGATCTTAAATCAATCTTTGAAAAAGTATTCGCTCCCTGTAATTGGTCGAACAAGTCATCAATCCGGGGCAACGGATACTTGTTCTTCAGCGTCACCTTATTTAGCTCACGATAATCGATGCATAACCTCAAGCTGCCATCTTTTTTCTTAACAAAAAGAACTGGTGCTCCCCACGGGGAAACACTGGGTCGAATGAAACCCATGTCCAATAATTCTTGCAGTTTCACCTTCAACTCCTGTATACAACGTAAGCAGTTGTATCATTCTTCTCCAAAAGCTTTTTGGCTCGTAGCGATGAAATGATTGGCGTCTTTTTCCATTTTCTCTCAATGCCAATAAAAGAAGTAGACTCTTGGCCGGGAGGTTGAAATGATATTTGTCTCTCCTTGCATTGTATCATCGCATGGTTTTCCTCTAACCAATCCATTCCCAATATAATGTCTAAATGCCACATAGGCATTACCTTCAGGTTTCTAGCCTTAAGCTTGATTGATCCTAACTCAAATTCTAAGTTAAGACACACATGTGAAACCGTAGTAGTTCTGCCTATGGGAGTGGTTACCCTTAGATGTTGTGGAGCAGGTTCTATGTTCAGTTCTAATGTATCCACACACGGAATGGAGATAAAAGAATGCGATGCTCCAGTATCGAACAATATTACTATGGGTACTCCTTTTGACTCACCCATACCTGCTAAATTTCCTTGATTCCCATCCTTCGCTTTCTGATCAATGGCAAACACTTTCTGGTGATGTTGCTGATTTGCCTGCGGGGCTAGAGGTCGTCTTCTCGACTGATGTGGTCGGTAAGCTTGTTGTTGGCGCTGTGGCGGCGGTAACGGTAGATGTCCCTCCATTGCCCTAAGTTGTGGCTGGAACTGGTGTGGTCGCCCTCCGCCTCCACTTTGCTGACGATTGGGACATTGATTTGAATAATGTCCGGCCCTTCCACAGGTATAGCAGTTGTTCGTTCCAATCTTACATTCTCCCAAATGTAGCTTGTTACATTTCGGACAAGGTGGTATTCCTCGAGGTCCGTGTAGTGTTGCCGGAGGTCCAGCATAAGGTCGCTTGTCTCTGTTTTGAAACTGTGGTGGTGCATTCTGATACTGCCATGGCTTTTTAAATTCTTGACTTCTATCTTCCCATTTCCTCTTACCTTTCTGTCCCTGTCCTGAAAAAGGTTGATTTCCCTTCTGAGGGTTTGGGTTCGACTGGGGTACAGAAATTTGACTCATCTTTTCTGGCTGCATTGCCAGTTCCATATCCAGTGCTCGATTTAAAGCTTCAGCATATGACAGCGCACTCTGACTTGCCAAGACAACTCGTATCTCTTGCGTTAGTCCAGAGCAAAACAACTCTGACATCTTCTCGTCCGTGACAAAACAGATGATCGTACTCAGCTACTGCTTTGTTTCCTTGCCTTAGATTTACAAATTCCGTCTCCTTCTTCTTCCGATAACTTCGCGGTACATATTTTTCACACAGCGCTAACTTAAATTGCTCCCAAGTTAGAGCAGCCATCTGTTCTGGGGTCATGGTTTTCTGTTTCGCCTCCCACCAAAAATCTGCTGACCCCTTAAGCTGATACGACATACACATAAGACGCTCGGGATCATCACATCGCAAAAATCTAAAGATTCGCTCCATGCTTCTTATCCATTCTTCAGTTTCAGCAGGATCTCCAGACCCATTGAAGGTAGGTGGATTTTGCCTTAAAAAGAGTTCTTCTATTCTTCTTTCTGGCTGTGGAGGAGGTGGTGGTGGCGTAGGTTCTCTTTGTTCCTCCTCTTCCTCTTCTTGATTTCTATACCTTCTTCTCGGCGGCATTCTTAAAAGAAAACATATGTCAGCTCTTAAAACTAGTTTTTATAATACACAAATCTTAGGATTCTTACTCAACATCATAATATGGAAACATAAAACAAAACTCTTATTTATAAAAGACCCTCGGGTCATCATCATATATATATAGGAAAATTGCCTCTTACAAGGACTTTTACAAAAATGGGGTATATACAACAAAATGTCCCCTAATACATACTATGACGCTCTATCAAAACGGTCGTCATACGTACTAGGCATCTATATATGTCAGCTACTGAAATACACACTATACTATGCATCTCTAACTATATACATCTATCTACATATAACCACCAAAAACCCAGCATCAGATATAATTGCTCTCACTCAGATCCATCCAGTCCCACCGAAAGCATCTTCGGATACTCTACTTCCTGCATCATCTACTGTCATCTCCTCACTGGGCTCGGTCTCCTCATCCTCACTAGGCTCGATCTCCTCATCCTCACCTCCATCAACCAAACGGTTCCCACTATCATCATCATCTTCTGTCTCATCTTCAACATCTGTGTCCGCCATCGGGCCGAAAACAGGTGGCTCTGGAATAGGCTCCCAAACATCAGCTCCATCAGCAGTGGTCTGACGCCGTAGTGGTCGGGTCTATCCATGCCCAACAGTCATCTCTGGTGTCTCCTCGTCTGGGTCCTCATCATCACTATCAATCTGAATCGGACAAGACGTTTCTTCCTGTGCATCTCGGGATGGCAGGTATATAATAGGATGCATATAAAGCTGAAACTCAAGTGTGCCGGGCTCAGGTAGAGGAGCAACCCTCGGGTAAGGATCAAAAGGTACATACTCGGTCCAAGGCATCGTAGATGGAATAGGTGGTATAATCTCTGAAGGAGGCAATGATAATGGCTCTATCGCTGGGGTCGGCTCCCAGGGCGGCAGATCAGCACTGGGGAACGGTATCAGTGTCAAGTAATGAAATGGATCAAAATCCATAAATGAAGATCCAGACTGAGGAATACCCGATTCAGGAACAGCAGAATCAGGGATAATAGGCTCAAATGCAACGGCCACATCAGGCATAACTGGCTCCGAACATACGGAACCTCATCAGCTGGGGGTGCAGGTAAGATCGGAAAAGGATCTGTCGGAGGAGGGGGTGCATCATATGGTGGTGATGGGGGCTCATCAAATACAAAGTAGCGGTGACTAATCATCGCTACAAAACCCCTAAAATCTGCACGCTCGAAACGTCCAAACTCAGCCCTAACGATATACTGCGGCACCAGCGAGGCCGCCCAATCCTGCCACTCAGGTGGTAACTGGGGAATCAAAAGTGTGATAGCCGTTGCTTCATCAATCCCATATGAGGTAGTCTCTAGCCATCGTCTATGGTAGTGTGTTAAAAACTCACCAAGCGTGTCACCCTCTTGCGGCCTAATATCTCTGAACCATCGACGCATCATCTCTCCTAAACGTCGCTACATCCTGAAATAAAATTATAACTTGTATCACATCAAGGATATAGAACTTACTTGATACATCTCGAACAATGACATACTCAATCTCGTTTGGTACGGTGGTGCATTGGCTATTCTAGCCCCAATATTTCTCCATTTATTCCAAAACCACTGGCTCACATCATATTCCATCACCTCAAGCAGTTCCATCCATCAAAACATTACATATCTCGTTAGTACATCAAAATCAACATTCAACATAAAAACTAATACAAAATTAATATCTCTTACCTCGATAGGCCGGAGGAGATGGGGCGCTGAGGTGTTGTTTCAGACTTACTCTCAATCTTACTCTCATTCTAGCCTAAGGATTCAAGATAGGCTAGACTCAATCTCAAGGTAGGACTTAGTCTCATGATTAAATAAGATCAAAAAGATTTACTCAACTCAAGGATAGTTGAAATCAAACATTTGACTCAATCGAGGAGTTTTAACTCAATTAAAGAGTTTGAACTCAATCAAGAATGAAACTCAGAGCAGACAACCTCGCTCTGATACCACTCTGTCGCAGCCCGACATCTAGCTAGTGATAGCGTAGATCGGGTATCGATACGACTAATAAAATGATATGGTAAAATAAGGAAAACTAGGTGACTCATCAAGCGGAAGCTAATAATAATTCAAGCTAAAGTAAATAAAATATCATCAATCTTAAAAGAAATATTGTCGGCTTTATACATTCAAACGTATCAGGGTTCTAGTCAACGAAAACAAAGGGAGTATAGCTAAATATTTACAATGATTCATATCGTTCAGGGTAGCACAGCAAAACGTGATCAGACTATATGTATAAGACATATAGCTGAGAGTGACAATCCTAATTAAGTTCAAAGGACGTAGTCTTCAACTATTCATACTACCGTATAGGAGCAGAATACGGTACTCAAAAGTCGTCTAGAAACAACAACCCTCCAGCGGTCCCCCAATCTCTCTCATTGCTCATCCTGCACATTTAGAAATACATGCAGGGCTGAGTATAAAATACTCAGTGGATATAAGCCGAAAATAAACAATCTTGCTCTTAGAGCTATAAATTTAACTTGCCATTTATACATTACACAGGGGTTTTACTCAAAAGAACCTGTGTAAGCAATTGATAAATTATAAGCATCATAAAGTAAAGAAAAAATAGACTGCAGTCACAATTACTTAGCATGTAGTACCACTTCTACAACTCATCATCATCATGGTACTGAGAAGTAGGCCTCCTTCTCAAGCACCGTAACCGGCCGACCTGACAATCGGCTCACAGTCATTTCTGACCGGCCAACCCGATATACAGCTCACGGTTACCTCCGTGTACACAATCCCGCCTTTGGCAGGACCCGAAATCGTTTCATCCGTAGAGGGTAACGTATAGGCTCGTCGTCATCGAAACTCGGCAAGTTAATTAGTTCAATCATCAATTTATCTCAAATCTTTTTAATACTTATAAACATCATCATGATCATCATTTAGAAAGCCAGTAATAGGGGTATTAGAAAGTAATGCCCACCTGGAAATCCTAGCTTCGATTCTCGTACTTTGGAGCAATCTCACTTATGCCTTCGATGATGGAATATTAAATTGAATTAACGTTCCGCTTTGCCCGATGATCGTTTCTTGGATTATTATTAATTTATCATACAACGATTAATCCTAACAAGCTCCTATGAATTTAACAGCTGCACGTTGGAGTTCAGAAATACCTGAAGAATTCAGAAGAATTCGCAGATTCGTATCTGAACAGACCAGTCAGCTTCAAGCCTTCGTTTGAAGCCTAAAACGTCCTCAAATCGTATTTCTCCCAGACATACGACTTCTTCGTCTTCGAGAGAGCTTTCCGTGGCCGCCTGATTCGTCTGAATAGGAGTTCTGTGGAGGAAGTTATGGCCGTTTTACGGAGACTGCCAGAACTTGGTTTCCTGCGAAAATCTGACTCCAGCTCAGATCTTCTGAACTGTATCCCACTCAGCTTTCACCGTTGGATGGACAACGATCTATGAAAGTCCCAAGAGAGAATGCTCCACACATTTTCCTGCGCCTCCCACAGCTCTCAAAACCCTAATTTTTATCAGTCTGTTTTCCTGAGAGCTGACAGCTGTATTTAATTAAAATTAAATACGTGTGGCGCCTAGAAATCTGTAATAGGCGTTCCTTCTCTTCTTCTAGGGCTAGGAGACTTTGGGCCAGTCCAAGGACCATATACAAGGAATAAAGATGGGCCTCAAATAAATTAATTTATCTATGGTCAGCCCAGACCATAATTAATTTATAAATATCAGTTCATTCCACTAGAGAACCGATACTGACTTACCCCTTTATTGCCGGTGATGAGTCGGGGGCTTGTATTTAGACTTAGTAAATCTTCGTATTTAAAATATCCGACATCCATTAATTAATTAGAGCTCTGACAGCTTAAATTAATTAATCTCTTTATAAATCCTTAAGCAGTACCACTCAAACTTTATTATTACGCCTGAACTTAATCAACCTGCAGGGTTTAGCGCAACAAACCTTATTGAGCTCCTTAAGGGGATGTCATTATCCTATACCGGATACGGGTACTAATACAGATAATCAAATATCATATATTAACCGCTATCACCCAAGATACAGAGTACTCGAGTTAGTATATAACTTTCACCCATAGTAAGTTAAAGTGATATACGAATTAACATATATATCTGAATACTTATTAGTATTAAGATCTTATGAGTCACCGAGATCTTGATTCTTCACTTATGTCAGATAGAAGAATACATCTCACTGTTGGTCCTATCAATACGTAATGACGTACCAGTATAGACAAGTAGCCAAGACAAACTACTTCCATCTATACTGCAGCCTAAACCAATAACTTGTCCTAGAGTTATTTCGGCTGTGATCATATTATATCTCTTAAGGTTATTCCAATTATATGGTCTTCTGTGATCTACAACACACCATATAATCTACTTATATAGAGATAAAGAACATACATACGCAATCATGAACACAATCAGATAGGAGATTAGATAGTGAACTTAGGAAACATTGTATACAAGCATAAAACGTTCTTGCTTTCAGTATACAAATCCAACATTCGACTCGTGTCTTTAGGTATCATCATTGGCGTAGACGGTTCATGTAATAAAATAAACGTCGATCCGCCAAAACCTCACTAAGTTCACTGTTCTTATCTTAGTACTACCCTTCATTTCTCATTGGTATCTTCTTAATAGTCATTCTTATAATGAAAATACTTCCTAAATATTTACCGTTTCTACTCTCGACTCATTACCAAATTCGGTTAAGTAAATTAAGCAAGAAATAAGTATATACTCCATAGCATTTTTATGAATTAATACGGTGTATAGTTATCGCTATTAACACACGGAATTATAATAAATCAAAGGTAGGAGTGTTGTGAATGTTTATTACTAGCCCTCATATACTCTGTCCCAACTTCAAGCAATAAACTGTTTTACCTAGAAACTCCCCTGGGTTTGGAATTCATACCAATTGAAACCTCTTGAAGTCCAGTTTCATTTAAAAAAAAGTAGGTTGCAAAACTCTGAGTGGTTTAGGAGATATGACCATTTTCCTACAGCCTACCATATTCGGCAGTTTTGTGCAACTGGAAGTTTTTATTTTTGAAAAATAGTCGATCTTGTCAAAATGACTTGACATTTTGTGGATAGCTAGCTAACATGTTCATTTTGTTCATATAAAAATTTGGAAATCATAAACTCAGGGGAAGCTACTGGAAAGGTGACTCTAGTATCTGTTTCTTCCAAACTTTCGGTAGAAAGTTGCAGTTGGAGATTTATGATTTAAAAGGGTATCAAACGATGTCCAAATGACATCAAATTTTTCATGAGCGTTGCTAACACAATTTCTATCACTTAACATAAAAGTTTCAAGATTTTTGGGTATCAATAACCCTGTCGAATTCAATCAAGTCAGTAGCTTTGTAAGCTAGCCAATTAACTCATCAATTAGCCAATCTTAAGCATATACCCAAGTATACCTTATTTTTCATCAAACCAATTTATCATAATCTTTATCAATCATCTCTAATCATCATTTTAATCCATCAACTATGATACCTACAATCTCATAAGCTCATATTCTTATCAAATCCCCACTTACTTCATAAACTTCAAATTTCCAACATCACACAAACTAACACCTTCAATAATCCATATCTTAAAATAAATCCATGCTTTTCATTCAAAAGACAACAAATAACATCTTAATAGCATGTATATACTCTCCACTTAAGGTTAGAAGATGACAATATTTTAGATGACTTCCAACCCTAGTAATTTTCGAAAATATTAAAGAAAAGATGAGGTGATATTTTAAATACGGAGATTTAATAAGTCTAAATACAAGCCCCGACTCATCACCGGAAATAAAGGGGTAAGTCAGTATCGGTTCTATAGGTGGAATGAACTGATATTTATAAATTAATTATGGTCTGGGCTGACCATAGATAAATTAATTTATTTGAGGCCCATCTTTATTCCTTGTATTTGGTCCCTGGGCTGGCCCAATGTCTCCTAGCCCAAGTAGGGCAGATTTTCGGCCCTCACTAGAAACTGGCGCCCCCTTCTCCTTTTCTGTATTATTAAATACAGCTGTCAGCTCTCAGAAAAACACACTGATAAAATTAGGGTTTTGAGAGCAGAAAGGGGCGTAGAGAACGTGAGTGATTTTCGGTCTTGGGAATTTCCATAGCTCGTTGTCCATCCAACGTTGGGAATTGAGCGGGATACAGTCGAGAAGATCAGAGCTGGAGTCAGATTCTTTCGACACGATCATCAACAGTTTGTGCATCCGATTCTCAAGTAAGTTTTCCTAACACCTGTGTGCAGCTGTTAAATTCATAAGAGCATGTTAGGATTTAATCGTTGTATGATGAATTAATAATAATCCAAGAAACGATCATCGGACAATCGAGTATTAATTCAATTTAATATTCCTTCAGAACTATGGATTATGGAATCCCAAAACCTCTGAATCTAACCCACGGAATGATATAGGCGATGGAATCCCTATACCCCAATGTGATGTTGACGCAGTAACTCGGGGACAATGAATGACACCCGACGAGGGTTATTTGACTCGCCGTTACGCCGATAGATGAATTCGACTTGAAATTTCAAGAAGAATTCCAAAAGCTCTCAAGAGATAATAAAACTCACAGTTTTTGATAAAAATAATGTTCAATATTCGTGGGGTACATAGCAGCCATATAAATGCAAAAACTAAACCTAATCTAATAAGGAAATAACTTTAAAACAAACCCTAATCAGCCAAACAAGGCCCTTACTCCTAATTTTCGAAAATAACCCAATAACTAAACTATTGGGCTCTAAAATAACAAAGCTGAAAATAAAATAAATAAAGTCTTCCAACTTCGGTCCAAATGCAAATAAATCAAACTCAAACATAAACATAGGGCGCCAACTCCACCATCTCCAAATAGCTTCTTCTCCAACTCTTGCTTCTTGAACGACGAACCTTGGGCTGCATCAGACAGGCAAAGGCGGAAGTGGATATTTCTCCTTGATCCACGGCCTTTTGCCTGAATTGAAGTTGCTGATTTACACAAGGAGAGTTTTCCTGAGTTAGTGTAAATCCTTGGTGATTCAGATATGCAGAAATCACCTGTTCCAGATTATGTAGGGCATCCCACATGTTTGTGATGCTAAAGTTTCTAAGTATTCTCGACTCTTCAGAATCACGGTCAAACTCAGACGTTTGCAATAGAGATCTTGGACTTGAGTCCTTGGAGCATTCCTAATATATGTGTGGATGAAAAGATTGGTTATATTGGAATAGATCTCTGGGTGAGCATTTTGTTGGAGGGAGGGTATGAACTGATGAGCACGGTCGAGCATGATTTGGAGAGAGACTCGTAACGTGAAGATTCTTCTTCAGAGCGAAGAATGCTGGGATCTGAGGTTGGTGAATTGGAAAGAGACGAAGCTGATGTATCCGTGAGGAATACCTCAGAGTATGTCTGGTACACTCGAGTGGGAAGATAATGAGTGTGAGTGGGGAAGGAAAAATGGAATGGTTGCAGCTTAGTAGATGATTCAATAGGATACTGCTACAACCTTTGCTGTGAGGCTGGGTCCACACAGTCTTTTCTCTGCTGATTCTCATTTGTGAGAGAAAAAGTGGAAGAATCAGCAAGATGATCTTTGTGAAAAGAAAAATGTAGGGGCTGCTTAACAGATGCATTGGAGATAAACTGCAGCCCTACATCCTTGGAGAATGATTCCTCCCGAACCACTCTTATCTCATGCTCACTTCGAGATAAAAAAGTGATTTCACATCTTTCCGACTGAGTAAGATACTTCTGCAGAAAGGATTGTTCAGTAGTCATATGGTTTGACATCCCATGCAAACCGGAAGAAGCTGGTTTGTCCTTGGGATGTGCGTTAGGTTGAATTTATGACCTTGAGGCGGTCATTAGGATGGGCACGTTAGGAATGCGACGCACAAGACTGATCTGGATCTTTCATCTTTAATGCTTTTGTCCCTTATATTGAGAGGCTTTCATCACACTTGTTGAGATGATGATCTTCTGATGATCATAGATCATTTCTCCATCGAACTGAAATCTTCTTGTCTTCTGCTTTCATGATAACTCTTTTCTGAGAAAAAGAAAGAAATCACACAGGAGTGTGGATTTTGAAAGGTTAGTTGCATAGCGGACTTTTTAAGTGAAGAAGAGAATTGCTCTGAGCATGAAGACGAGTTGAATCAAGAGGGAAAGCTAAAGAATGAATTTGCATGTTTGAAATCGACAAGGATAAAAGGTAACATTTGATTTGACATCGGCAGTTCGGATTCAAGAATTAAAGTGAAATGTAAAATTTTTCGCATCCACATTAAATGACCGCCCTAAACGTGCCTAAAAAAGTGTAACTTGTAGTGATGTGCTGACGTGGGTATGCAGAAGAAGGAGTTTAAAGATTTGTTTGGATAGAGAAAAAGGGGGGGGGGAAGGAGGGTGGGAGAATACTCGGATACACAGTTTAAAAGAAAGAAAAAAAAATCTTTCACTTAACAACAACATTTTAGCTATGAGATAGAGTTCCTTACTAATCGACTGAATGTCGTAATCAGTCGATACCACAAATGATGTTTTAGAGAGATTTGACTGATTTCCCCTACACTGATGACGGGGTAACAATACTGATGATTTGTTCAGTCGGGGCGAATGTGCTTTCTTCATCTGAGATGTTGATCTCCACAAATATGAAGTCATGACAGATTGATAAAGCTCAGATTCATCAACTCTACGGTGATAAAGGTAAAACGAGAAGAAAATATTAAAGAACAAGAGTATTTACGTGGTTCGACCATAAATGGCCTACATCCACGGGTAGTTCTTAAGATCTTTTCACTATGATGAAAGTATTTACATTTTACAAGTGAGGTGCTAAAATCAATATCCCCCCCAGTTTTCCAACAGATGTGTTATTTATAGTTTACAAGTAAACCCTAATTCTAAAGGCCGACCCATTTAGTCAGTTAAGCCCAAAACTCATTACATTAATCTTGGTTTCGGTTACATGGGAAAGCACTTTGGTTGCGCAGACAAACACCTTGGTTGCACGGCTGTGTGTGAAAGTACCTTGGTTGCGCAGGCAAACACCTTAGTTGTACGGCTGTGTCAAGAGATGGTTAGTGGGCTGAGCAGGCTTTCGTTTTTCCCCAACGTCTTCTTCGTTCCTTTGGTCTTCGTTATGCACCTGCACTATTAATTTCTTTGGATATATAAACAATAACATTAGTTGTAAGAAGTCCTACGCTGATAGGGATCTTACCCCTCATCAGCTACTCCCCCATTTGTCTACGAAAAGAAGTAAGTATTTATATGATTTTTTGTAGATCGAGTGTATTTAGTCTTAGCGATAGTTTAAATGAATAGCGTAATATTTCAGCGCAGGACTTAGTATCGGCATTCTTCTGCTTCCTTTTCTTCTTCTCTCGTACTTCCGCCATTAATACCTTTTAGAGTTTTCATGTTTCTCCGATCCTCCGTCAACTCCATGTTGAATACAACTTAGATGATCTGTGCTGAAAATTACTTAGATAACATGCATTGAAGATGACCCAACAATCTGCGCCAACTAAGATAACTGAGAAAACTGCACAGACTGAGATGACTGAGATAGCTGCGCAGACTGAGACAACTGAAATAGTTGTGCTATCAACTTACTTTCATAGGATATTATCCTGACTGCGTTGTATCACTTACACTCCCTTTTTATCATAGTGGTGTTGCTCCCTTTGGAACAATGGTATTACTCCATTTGGAACAATGGTGTTACTCCCTTCGCAACGCGGCTAAATTACCTTCATGGAGACAAGCATTTCCCTCTGCAACGCGGCTAAGTTACCTTCATGGATACAGGCATTTCCCTCCGCAACGCGGCTAAGTTACCTTCATGAAGACAGGCATTTCCCTCCGTAACGCGGCTAAGCTACCTTCATGGAGACATGCATTTCCCTCCGTAATGCGGCTAAGTTACCTTCATATAGACAGGCATTTCCCTCCACAACGCAGCTAAGTTACCTTTATGCAGACAGGCATTTCCCTCCGCAAGGTGGCTGAGTTACCAATTAAGGTTCAAATATCTGCAGCGCAGCTGATAATTCTGTAGCACAACTAACAATTCTGTAGTGCAACTTAATAACTCGGGAGGCGCCACTGGTAACTCCGCGGTGCAGCTTAATAAATTTGGAACGCAGCTTAGGAAATTATGCAACGCAGTTGTGGCAATTCTGCAATGCAGTTTTGGTAATTCTGCAGCGCAGCTTCAGAATTATGCAACGCAGCTGTTGGTAATTCTGCAGTGCAGCTTAGTAATTCTGCAACGCAGCTGTGGTAATTCTGTAGCGCAGCTTTGGTTGCTTTTATTCCTTTGTTATGACTTATGATATTTATCATATTTGTTCAACTCTTTCCCAGAATCTGCTTATCCTGTGTTACAAAACAAATTTATTAGTAACATATAAGAGTCCCATAAAATCAGGGCTATGAATTCATTCATAAAGTGGCTATGATGCACGAATTCGTGTAAATTTAACACAATGCAGTATCCGATTCATGTAGGGGGCGGGTGTGGATGAGATTCTTGTGGGATTCGCACGGGATTCGCCACATGGCGAATCTCCCAAAAAAAAAATTAGATTCGCGAATCGGGTGCGCCAATCTCATGAATCCGGCTGTGGCGAGGGAGATATAGAGGAAGGACGGGATGTTTCCAGCGGTAATCTCACCGGAAATATTGGGGGGAAGAGGCGGCGGCGTTTTCAGTTTGTGTGAGTGTGTGTCGTCGTGTTGTTGCTTGAGAGAAAGAGAGATAGAGCAGAGGCGACGGAGAGGAGGATGGGGGCGACGGAGAGGGCCGACTGTCGGTTCTTCGTCAGAGGAGGAGCTGCGGCGACGAATTTTGTATGGATTGCGGGCGGATTCTGGCGTGAAATCGAGAGAGAGAGAGAGAGAGAGAGAGAGAGAGAGAGATTTGTGAGTGTGTGCATGTGATAGAGAGGGGAAAAAATAGGGTTTGAGTTAATTAATTGAGCCCAGGATAGAGATTTGGGCTTGGGCCATTTTAAATTTTGTTTTAGACTGGTTTAATTATTCAAAGTTGGTCCCTCATTATTTCTTTTTTAAGTTGGGTCTCTTTATTACTATATATAGGGTTGCGCTAAAATAAGACCCACTCTTAGCCTATAAAACAAGACTCAATCTCAGCGCTTCATCTCACTAATATAGACGACCAGATGTTGATTACATATATTACAAGAAATCAGCCGAAAATTATGAGGAGGTTAATAATGGAATTACATATTCATTAATTAATATCTTCCCACAATTTAAGGGATCACGTTTATACACTATATAATATACAATTCCATATCTTCTTCAGTTATCCATATATATTTTCCCACGTCTGCTAACAGAGGTAAAAGATTCGAGAGACTTCGTCATCTTCACGCTACCAGTTTGTATGGAAAATCCATGAATTTATTTCTATACGATCCTTTAAGTCCATGAATTTTACATCTTTTCTGTTCGAATATTTTAAATATATGTATGAATATTTTAATGATACCTATATGAATGTTTTCGCTCCTTTACATCGTTTCTGTACGAATTTTAAGCATTCCATATGTTGTAACCCGCTCTTTTATCAGTATTTTAATTACAGTATTGTGTGTTTATTTACCTATTTGCCAGTAATTGAAGTCTTATGTTTTCCATTATGTTTCTGAATTTATGAATCTTGGTGACAAAGTCACTTAGCTAACAGTATGCTTTATTTTTTTTTTCGCGCGTTTAAGACCGCAATGAGAATCTTTGAGTTGATGAATGATTATATTTCCGAGTTATAACCAACTTAGCTAAGTTGTGTTATTTATCAAGATGGAGTTTATCTTCACATGATTTACCAAGTCGTGAATTAATTCCGACTTTGAGGATAATTAAATCTACGGATTTAATTTAGCATTTTCGTTTAGCAAAAACGAAACCCGTTTCTCTATTTCGGAGAAACCAACACTGAGAGGTTTTTATTTAGATCGTTCACTTAAGTCACATCACACCACTCTACACCTCTCTACCTCTCTACTTCGGCTACACCTAGGATTAGAAAGGAAAGAAGGAGGATGAGGTGGGCAACGGCCACGGCAGCAGCCCCCGTTGGGCGAGCAGCCGAAGGGCCGCACGCCACCTCCACGCCAGAGCAGCAGCAGCCTTGGGCTGGGCAGCCGAAAGGCCTCGCCCCTCCGCACGCCAGCTGCAGCTCCTCCCATTGGGCAGCAGCCGAAAAGCCACACTCCACCTCCACAGCACGGCAGCAACAGCAGCAGCAAAGCAGCAGCAGCCCCTCCATTGGGCGAGCAGCTGGAAACACCAGAGCAGAACTGGAAATGCCAGAGCAGAGCTAGAAAATGCCAGAGCAGAGTAGAAAATGCCAGAGCAGAGTTGGAAATGCCAGAGCAGAGCTGGAAACACCAGAGCAGAACTGGAAATGCCAGAGCAGAGCTAGAAAATGCCAGAGCAGAGCTGAAATTTCCAGTGTAGAGCTGGAAACACCAGAGCAGAGCTGGAAGTTCCAGATCAGAGCTGGAAAACGCCAGAGCAGAGCTGACCAGAGCAGAGCCGAACATCCAGAGCTGACTTCAACCGTCAGAACTAACTCGCCAGAGCTGACTTTAGAAGCCAGAACTGACGTTCCAGAGCTAAGTCACCAGAGCTGACTTTCGGAGGCCAAAGCTGACTTTCCAGAGCCAAAACACCAGAGCTGACTTTCGAAGGCCAGAGCTAACTTTCCGAGTAAATCGCCAGAGCTGACTTTCAGAGGCCAGAGCTGACTTTCCAGAGCTAAATTCGCCAGAGCTGACCTAAAGGCCAGAGCTGATTTTCCAGAGCTAAAATTGCCAGAGCTGACCAAACAGCCAGAGCTGACTTTCCAGAGCTAAATTCGCCAGAGCTGACCTAAAGGTCAGAGCTGACTTTCCAGAGCTAAAATCGCCAGAGCTGACCAAACAGCCAGAGCTGACTTTCCAGAGCAGAGAACAATGAGGCAGAGCAGACGTGAGATAGAGAGAGAAATAACTTAGGGTGTTTTGAGTTTCATTTCTTTTCCTTTACTCACGAAGGGAGTTTATTATTAAATTAGCGATTTAGAATACCCTTAAGAGAGCAAATCAATATAGTAATTACTAGATCTCACGAGACGAAACCTAGTTGGTTTAATTGCTTTAATTACAAGGACTAGAGATAAGATTTCCCTTAGTATCACCTTAGTCTAATAAACAGAATATGAGCCATGCATAATTACATTATGCATCCTCATTTATGTTAGATTTTCCACGGTCTAAGACCTTGCGTTATTCTTTTCAATTAAGGTTGAACGCAAAGAGTTTAAGGCTTAGACGTGAGTCACCATTACCAGGTGAGGCTTTCTTACGAAAACTAAAACCATATTATAGAACTGTTACAATTTTTATGCTTAAGATTTTTGAATGATATTGTCAATGCCTAAATGCTTTATGTTTTGTTGTTAATTACCTATCTGAAGCTAATCGAATTCGGATTCTGGATGGGACCGCAAATCCCTTCGGAATTAGTGTACACCCTTGTGATCGTGAGTCATCTAGCGGGTTGGCCGATCATAGTGTCCGTAGAGGGAGGCCTACCTCTCGGCACGAGTTACTGATATGGTGATTAATGATGTTAAAATGCCTGCGCGGGATATTTATGAAAGAAATGATTTTTTGGTAAATACGAGTCTTTAAAGGGAAAACCCCCGTATCTTACTACTGTTAAAAGGCTTGACAATAAAATGTATGTATGTATGTATATTTCGGCATGTGTCCACTAAGTACCTTCGTACTTAGCCCTGCATGTATTTCTAAATGTGCAGGTTGAGCGATGATCGGGAATGTGGTGTGCAAGCGGAGCTTTTGTCGAGCTAGGACGAGTACATCAGAGCAGGGTATATGTCTTCATACATATGCCCGAGTTGTTGTTATTCCGCTGCATACACTGATTTGCTAGATATCATGATATTCGTCAAACAATATGTACTATTCAACAATGTTTTCAAACTCTTCAAGTACCCTCTCGGATAATTATATACGGCCCCTTTTCGGCCTTGATTAATATTTAGTCATTCCGGTTGTTGTCTTATATAATGTCGAGTCACCAAAAAGTTAGATATGCCCCTTTCTAATCCCGCTCCTAAATCCCCTCCCCTTTTGTCGCGATTTCCCCGAACTCGCTATCCTTAGCGGGCGCGGCCGTGACACCATAATTCATACAAACTAATTCATACATAAACAAAAAATTATTCATGCAATCAGATTATCCCAAAACCTAAAAATTCATACATAAACCAAAAATAATTCACGCATCAGATAAAAATTCATACATAAACCCTTCATCTATTTGAAATAGACGGTCAGATTATGTTCATGAATCAACACGTATTTGTTCATGCAGGGACTGTGTTTTGATTCATGGAGGGACTGTGTTTTAGTTATGCTCATGGATTATTTTGTTTTTCATAATTTTTATTTCTGGAATATGTACTTGAATATATTTCCATCTACATTAAGCTCTTTATGATCTCTTTCATATCATTGCAATTCATGAATTTTATATTATGTTTGTATGAATTCTTCACTTAAACAATGCCCATTTCTCTAAAATTTATGTTTTTTCATTTTACTTGGCAGAATCGCGACATAACATGAGTCATCCTAATATTTGAATTTATCATTCTTTAAGATGGGCTTCCAATGTTGCACTTATTCACTAAAATGTATAAATATTTATCTGCCAATCGATAAATTAAACAACTCATGATCTACATCAAATCTTACCAATGCATGAATTTAACTAACAGATGGTATGAATTTTTCCTGTTTCAGATTTAACTTTATGGAATAAGAAATATATATATATCATGCATAGTGTAGCACGAAAATATTTCAATCACATCAATTATCAAACTACTGAAATGGCGTCACTCCCTAGAATAAACTAATATGTAATCATTGCAAATCTTAAATTTCCTATTTAGTTGTTGCTTGAGGCTACAATAATTCATACGAAAACCAAAATAATTCATACGTAAACCAAAAATAATTCGAACGCAAATAAAAAATAACTCGTATTATGAAAATAAAAAAGATAATTCACGCCTCATCATCCCCAGTTGAACGCCGAACATAGCGCCGCCGCCAAATCCAGACGTCGAGCAGCAGTGCCGCCACCACCACTGCTTACGCCTCTTCACACCACCTCACACCAGGTATATCTCTCACGCCTCTCACATTAGGTTTCTTCGTCGTTCATCCTCGCACCACCCCTATCCGCCGCTCCTGTACATAATGTTGCAGCCAGATCCAGACGACGAGCAGCAGCGCTGCCACCACCACTGCTCACGCCAATCCATCCCCGTCCATTGTCGCGTCGTCCAGATGCGATTCAGAACCACCGCGCCACTCTTCACCAGGACGTGCGACGACAACCGTCCTCTACCTGTGCCGATTGTCAGGTGTTTCTGGAAAAAAAATTCCAAAAAAATAATAGAGAACATGCGATTCATCTCACCCGGTGTGTTACCCTTGGTCTGCGCCATTGTCGTCGCCTTGTAAACGGAATCAGAATATCAAACTCGATGGAAATGGATGAACTTTAGGTTCTACTCCTCCACTGGCGCTCTTATTTGGTATTAGAGAATATGAGAAGATGAGTTTTTGATTCAAATCTTCAATTCCCTAATTAATTGTGAGAGAATCGGAAAGTTGTGGGTGTAGATATGGAAGGTCAACATAATATGTCAATAATACCCTTCTGTGAAACATACGTATGAATATTTTGTTTTATCTAATGAACTATGCAATCCACCTAAAAATTAATCCAAACCGTTGGTTACCATATTATCTACGATCATAAATAAGTCTTATTTTATAGACTAAGGACAGTTCATTGAATAGCACTACCCTATATATATATATATATATATATATATATATATATATATGTACAACACAGACGTATCCTTCACGAATCGTACCCTATAATTTTTAAAAAACCGTATCCCTGCACCCAAATCTTATCGCTCTCGCACCCGCCCCCGCACCTGTGCAACATAGTAAAGAGGGTATTTAACCAAGCTAGAAAACCAATTCATCAAATTAAATAATCTGAACAATCAATTCCTTTTTATTTCTATAACTCTGCCCACATATTCCTCAAAAGTTCCCAATTAATAAATTAAACGTTACACCCACCCATTGATTCATATCACCTATCAAATGGAGTATTTAATAATGTAGCTCAATTGTAATTATGATTGATCCAATAATATACATAGACAACTTTTCCAAACACCAACATCATATCCCTAAAATGTCAAGAAGATCACCAAAGGTCTCATAATTTAGACAAACAAACAATAATACCAAAGGCAACACAAGTTATATCAAAGCTGTAAAGTACCAACACCAATGTACCATGAGATAAAATAATAAATATCATAATTTCTTTCATGTAGAGATTTGAAGGTAACTTTGAATGCAATTTAACCCTTTTCATAGGATGCCCTCTTGTGCGTCTTCGTGAACATGCGCTGCGTATGTATACCATTTTGTGAACTTGCGCCGCCAGTTTATACAATTTCATGAACCTATGCTGCCAAGTTATACAATTTCTTCTAGTGTAATCTATAAGCCATAGATAAGACAGCCACATTGGCTTTGAGTGCATTTCCAAGATTGTTGACCCCAGGTTGCAATTGAGGTGGAGGTGAAACAGCACCGTACACTTTACATGAAGGTATCCTAGACGAACCAAACACAGCCCAAATTGCATCTAAAAGATTTTCTGCCAAGAGCTTAGCACGTTCAAGACTTTTTGTATCATTGCTTGACAAGAACCAAGTCCTCACTTTAGTGATGAGACTCGGGTTCGATCCCCATTGGGAGCGAATTTGGTGATTGGAGAGATAAGGTGGGCTTGGTGATTTCTTGGAGTGTTTGGGGGTACTAACGGTTAACTTCTAACATTACTTTGTCCGATAAAAAAAAAAAGAACCAATGCGATGGTTGTTGCATTTCTCCAGTCTGCCCATTTTCAGCAAACGCATAACACTGTCCTTGATCAGGCTGTCAGAGGAGAGGGGAGAGCTAGAACTAACTGCACAACTTAATAATAGAAGAGAGGGGGACCATAACTAGCTGCGCAGCTTAATAACAAAAGAGAGGGAGACCATAACTGACTGCGCAGCTTAATAACAAGAGAGAGGGAGACCATAACTCTGTATATCTGCGAAGGTTCTTTTACTTCTGCCCAAAATCATCGTTTGCAAGCTCAGGCCTCTGTGAGAGTTTTCGATCATTACCTACTTTTGTTGCATTGTTGTTCTCTTTGCTGCAACCAAAATATGAAATTTATATGTAAGCTGTGGTGTTGGGAACCTTGTGGAATATCCTAACCCTTGTTTTGATGATACCAAAATTCATAGGACTTAAATGTAATAGACTAGAATCGTTTTGAACTCAAGTGTTAGAGTTCGTTTCTAGTTTAGTTGCGGTGTCAAAGACTGAAGACTGAAGACTGAAGAATGAAGACTGAAGACTGGAGTTACCAACTGAAGTATCAGTTGAAGAATCAGTTGAAGACTGATTATTTAATGCGCGCCATAGACTGATACTAAAGTCAAGTATCAGTTGAACATTCCTCCTAGGACTGATCTTCCAACGTTCAGAGGAAGCCACGTACGCTCAAGTACAGCCGCATTAAATGCAGAGATATCTCAATATCTTATCTCTGCAGAGGTCATTCCTATCTGGTGGTTACTTTTCAGAGATGTCACATCTCCTGTCGTTCAAAGAGAGCCGTTTCCACACAGACAAGGAACCTCGAAGATTGAAGCCTCAACCCAAATTCGAATTGCTCTCCAACGGAAGAAATCTTGAGGACGATTTACGCCAACGGATCTATTCAAGAGTTCTCCTACAAATAGCGCTCGAGGATCACTTCAATCTTCACCGATTCAACAACATAAGCTGAAGCTCTGCCGAAATAGCTACTCAGCCGAAAAGCTTAAACGCTCAAAGTTTGAATCGAAGAAGAGAATTCCAAAGCCAAAATCAGTCACTGCTGATTACATACATTCTCTTAGACCCTAGGCATATATTCTGTGTACCCAGAAGCCAAAGGTCAAACTTGCTTCAAAGAACTTATTCTTTGTAAGTATAGTTGGCACTCGTTTAAACCTCTCCCCCATAAGAGTGTTTGAGTGACTCGGAGATTCAGGAAGGTACTCTGAACTTTGAAAGGGAAGTCTGAGCACGAGGTGTGCTTAGCAGGGAAATCCTACGCGAGTTGTGTAGGTGCTGAAATCCTATACGAGGTGTGTAGGTGGGGAAACCCTACGCGAGGTGTGTAGGTGCTGAAGAGAGTTTATCTTCAGTTCACGGTTTGCAGTGCACCAGGCAAGCACTTGCGGAGTGGATTGTTGGTCTGATCAACCAGCCGTGGATGTAGGAAAGAGTTTTTCCGAACTACGTAAAAGTCTCTGTGTTATTTACAGCTTTCAGTTTTACATTCTTAACTGTGCTATTTCTATTGATAAAACTGAACACTAACTAACTGCTAGAGAAACCTTAATCCAACTATCTGCTCCACCGAGGCTATTCGAAACTAAGTTTAATTTCCGCTGCGTGTGATATCAATCTGACTGAACTATCCTCTGACAGTAAGGAAGAGTGATATCATCTCTATCTTTGCAAACACGACTGAAGCCCTTACGTGGATCAGTTAAGTTCTTGTGACTTAACTGATAACTCTTTACTGAAGAGCTTTCAGTATCAGTCGTCAACCCTGTTGGTCAAAACTAATTACGGTTAAACAGGTGTCTGGTTTGCTTGTAAAGTTTCATTTCTATCTCTGACTGAGATCCCTCTGATTGAGGTTGGTAGATAGACTAAAAATAGCCTATAGGTGTATTCCCCCCCCCCATACACCTATTCGAGACCCCCCCGGACCTAACAATTGGTATTTAGAGCAGGTTGTTCGCAAGAACTATCTGTCTCTGACTAGTTCCTACTTGAACTAGATCCCTTCTTAAAGGTCTCGAAGAAGTTTTACTCTTTCTTATTTTTGTGCTTGCTATTTGCTCTATCTGTTGTTATCTGTTCTCTCTTTTTTGATGGAGACTAACCACAACAGATTATCTTCTCTAACTATGTTTAGTATTGAAAAATACGACATATGGAAGTTTCGGCTTGAAAGCTTCCTCACAGCCCAACATTGCAGAATGTGGGAAGTCATCACCAGCGGTCCGATCATCATCACCGAAACTGTAAAAAAGGTTCCTACTGACATCCATCAGGAACCTTACGATGAGCACCAGCCCAAGTCTAAGGCAGACTTCACCACAGAAGAAAGGAAGCAAGATGAGTTAGACAACCTCGCCAAAAGCATCATCTCCGGCACCGTTCCTGACAAGTATGTCATGAAGATTATCAAGTGCAGAACAGCAAAGGAGATGTGGGACATTCTGGAAAGAATATGCGTAGGTTCTGAGGAAATTAAGGAGAATAAGATATCCATAGCTTGCCAGAAATTCGACTCCTTCCTCATGCTCAAGAATGAATCTGTCGAGGAAATGGAACAAAGATTCAATCTTATATTGAATGAAGTTCAATCCATTTCCAAAGACAAATACACTCAACGAGAAATCAACCTAAAGATTCTTCGAGCACTGCCACGTGGAGAATGGCAGATCTACTCAGTCGCTCATCAGCATAAGCCAGGATTCAGTCAGCTCCCGACAAACAAGCTTTTCTCCGATCTCATGGCAAATGAGTTCGACCTTATGAGAAATCTTGGTAACAAGAAGGCTGGAGGATCAGACGAAGATAATCCATCAACCTCAAGAGGAGTTGCACTGAAGGCCTCGATCAGAGAAGGCAAGAAGCAGATCAAGGAGCTAACGGAACTCAACCCTGAGGACTTCTTCAGTCAATATGCCCTATTGACTGACAGAATCAACAAGATGGAGTCCAAGTTCCGGAAGTACAGAAGGTTCCACAAGCAGCACTACAAGGGAAAAGAAAGAGAATGGGACTCCAGACATTCCACAGATCGAAGCGGAGAAAGGAAGCCAGCCGCTTACGACATCAAAGAATTGGAATGTTTTGGATGCAGAAAGAAAGGGCACTTTCGACATGAATGCCCTGAATTGACTCCAGCTGAGCGCAGGGAACTGAAAGCGAAGAAAGATCGCAGATCTTCAAAGAAGAAAGCGATGGTTGCTGATGATGCTGATTCATCCAACGACACATCAGAATCATCCGACTTCGACAGTTCCAGCTCAGATGATGAGAGCCGAGCCCTGATGGCCAATGAATCAGAAAGTGTAGCCGACAACAGCTACGACAATGGAATGAATGGCCCAGAGGTAAAATCTCTCACAAAAACTCCATATACTGATAACTTCCTGATGCTTTCAGGAGACCACTCAGAATCTGGAGATAGCTCATCCGTTGAAACTGACGAGTTTGATCAGCTCCTGACTGATCACTGTCAGCTGAGAAAAATGTTCGAAGATCTCCTCAAGCAGAATCAGAAAATGGATAAGGAGATCAATGATGAACGAGCTAAAGATCAGACAATCATCTACTTTCTGGATGAAACTTGTCTTGATCAGCTAATCATGGAGAACAACCGACTGGAAGAAGAGCTCAGAGTCTCCAACTCAGAATGTGAAAGAGCATCTCATGAAATGAAGAGGCTCAATCACAAGCTGGAAGAAACAGTCAAGAGCTGCATGATGCAGTCTCCCATGATGAGCAACTTTCCATCGAAAGGACTGGTCAACAACATCGGAGGAAAGGTTGCAGCTGCCAAAGGAAAGAAAATCATGATCATCTCTAAGAATGATCCTTCTGAAATCACAACCTCAGAAGAATCAAGAGACCATGATATGGATGAAGTTCACAAGCGCAGACTGATGGCCAGATCAAATGTTCCACCTCCACGAAGCTACAGACGAGCTAAGGAGGCTCCCAACCAGATCATCTTATTGAAAAGGCTGGAAAGCAGATTTCAGTCAAAGATCCGGGAAGGAACATCAGGAGCCAAGAAGAATCTTCCTCATCAATCCAGGGGGAAGAAAGGCCACATCAGTCAGAAACTGACATCCTCAGTTCAGTTTCAGAAGGAACAACATCCATGGAGATCAAGCAATGCTGAGTCCAGTCGAGCCATGCCAATTCCTCGATGACAAGTCACTGGACGACAGACAAATCTCCATAAGTCTGCAAAGACTAAAGTATCTCAAGGAAGATACTTCACCGAGCAAAGAAGACCTCAACCACTCATCAGACAGAACTGCTACAAGAGTGAGGCTTTCAAAAGGATTTCTCAACAGAAGAATGCACAAGTGCCACCTGAAGCGCCAACGACATCGATCAGACATCCAACAAAGCGCAAAAGATCAGCCAGACCAATTCTGAAGCAGATTTGGGTTCCAAAGGGAACTCGAACTAACAATGAAGGACCCAAAGTTTGATTGGGTACCTGAAGCAACTCTTCCTTGCAGGTCAATGTCAGGAAACATAAAAAGAAGGAAGAGGCCAAAGCTTCAATCAGAACGTGGTATCTGGATAGTGGCTGTTCGAAGCATATGACGGGCTACAAAGAATATCTATCCCAGTATGTCGAGAAAGCTGGATCCAAAGTTGCATTCGGAGACAACTCGATTGGAGAAACAAAAGGCTACGGTGTGCTCAACATGGGTAACGCCAGTATCAGTAATGTTAGCTTTGTTTCTGCTCTTAAACATAATCTGTTGTCTGTGAGTCAATTTTGTGACAGTGGTTTCACAGTGAAAATCAAAAAGTATGAATTCACTGTTAGAAACAATCAGAAGAAGGTGGTTCTGAAGGGATTCAGATAAGGGAGTCTCTACGTCGTTTCTTGGGAGGACAGCCCACCAGAAACGTGCCTCATCAGCAAGAGCAGCTCGGAGCTCAATTGGCTATGGCACAAGAGACTCAACCATCTCAACTTCAAGACGATCAACAAACTTGCTAAACATCAACTGGTAGAAGGTCTTCCTTCTATTGTATTCCAGAAGAAGCAAGAATGTGAAGCATGCCTTAGAGGAAAGCAGACGCGGACGTCATTCAAGTCAAAGACAGGACACTCCTCTGGAAGGATTCTGCATCTACTTCACATGGATCTGTTTGGCCCGATCACTCCAGGAAGCTACAACGGTAGGAAGTACACCTTGGAAGTTGTGGATGATTACTCACGATATACTTGGGTTATCTTTCTCTTCAAAAAGAAGGAGACACTAGAGGAACTGCCAAAGCTGCTGAGAAGACTGAGCGTTGAAAAGGAAGTCAACATCATCAGCATCAGATCAGATCGTGGGACTGAGTTCCTCAATACTGTCATTCGTGAGTATTGTGATGAACAAGGAATTAGTCATCAAACTTCTGCAGCAAGAACTCCCCAGCAGAATGGAGTCGCAGAAAGAAGAAACCTGTCTCTAAAGGAAGCAGCCAGGACGATGCTAGCCGAGTCAAAACTTCCCTTAAAGTTTTGGGCCGAAGCAGTCAACAACGCATGTTACACGCAGAATCGCTCCTTCCTCACTCAGAGACATGGAAGAACTCCATACGAGTTATGGAAGAACAGAAAGCCATCGATTGCCTACTTTCATGCTTTCGGTTCTAAGTGTTTCATACACAACAATGATAAGAAGAGGTTGAACACCTTCGATAGTAAGGCTGATCCAGGAGTCTTCCTTGGATACTCTGGAACAGAACGTTCAAGCAAAGCCTATCGAGTGTTCAATACTCAAACTCTTTGTGTAGAAGAAACACCTCATGTGATCTTTGATGAGTCTACAGATGGTTTCAGGGAACAAGATGCTGAAAAGGATGTTCAGATCGCTGAAGGTTCCAAAGCTGAAATCCACACTGTCGAGCCCTCTACTGTCTTGGTGTGGGGACCTGGCAAAGATGAAGATACTGAGATGCTTCAGTATCAGAAGATCAACCAACGGTCTGAAGTCCAGACTGGAGCCAATACAGATGGCATCAGTCAAGGGGGAACTCCAATTGCTGAAGTTCAAGTTGAACGCGCAGAAGCCGCCCCAGCTCAACTCACCCCTGCTCCAGAAGGTGCTCAACATCCCAGAGCTATTCTGACCGAAGAAGCTCCACCATCCCCTGAAGAGATCAAGAAGTATCGAAGATGGTTTGAACTCCACTCTAAGGAGAACATCATTGGAGAACCATCAGATGGCGTCAAGACTCGGAGATCAATGTGCAACCTCGTCTTCGACATCAACCAGAACTGCATCAACGAAGATAAGAATTTCAGCTGTTTCTTATCAACTACAGAGCCCAAGGATATTGAAGAAGCTCTGAAGTCCACTGAATGGGTCATCGCAATGCTAGAGGAACTCAATGAATTCAATCGGAATTCAGTTTGGGAGCTTGTGGATCGACCAAACGATGCAAAGGTGATTGGCTTGAAATGTATTTTCAAGAACAAGGAAGACAAAGAAGGAAATTTGTGAGAAACAAAGAAAGGCTTGTGGCTAAAGGATACAGTCAAGAAGAAGGAATCGACTACGACGAGACATTCGCCCCAATTGCCAGATTGGAAGCAGTCAGACTCTTCTTAGCCTTCACAGCTCACAAAGGTTTCAAGGTACACCAAATGGATGTCAAGTGTGCATTTCTTAATGGAGTGCTCACAGATGAAGTCTATGTAGAACAACCTCCCGGATTTGAGGTTGCTGGACCAGAAAAGGTGTACAAGCTGAAGAAAGCGCTCTATGGATTGAAGCAAGCACCAAGAGCGTGGTATGATACTCTCTCTGAGTATCTGATTGAACAAGGCTTCAAAAAGGGATCTGTGGACAGAACCTTGTTCACTCTCAAAGAGGAGAAGATCTCTTGCTTGTTCAAATTTATGTCGATGACATAATCTTCGGATCCAAATCCGAACGCATGTGCAATAAGTTTGCTGACATCATGACGAACAAATTCCAAATGTCCATGATGGGAGAAATGAATTTCTTTCTCGGATTGCAAGTCAAGCAGACCAAAGAAGGAATACTGATCAGCCAGTCCAAGTATGCCAAGGAGCTGATAGCTAAGTTCGGTATTCAGCACATGAAATCAGTCAAGATCCCAATGAACACAAACTGGAAAGTCGATCCAGGTTCAGAAGGAAGCTCTGTCTCTTCGAAAAAGTACAGAGAAATCATTGGATCTTTGCTGTATTTGACTGCGAGCAGACCAGATATCGCATTTGCAGTCGGGGTTTGTGCAAGATATCAATCAGATCCAAAGGAAGCTCATTTGGATGCAACTAAGCGGATTCTGAGATATCTCAAGGGCACACCCAATTTAGGATTGTGGTACCCAGCAGACGACGACATCAAGCTCACCGGATTTTCAGACTCCGACTTCGGTGGATGCAAGCTTGATCGCAAGTCAACCTCCGGAACATGTCAATTCCTAGGCAACAAGCTCATTTCTTGGTTTTCAAAGAAGCAGACTTCAGTCGCCACCTCTACAACTGAAGCTGAATATGTTTCTGCCGGAAGCTGCTGCTCACAAATCCTGTGGTTAGTCCATCAACTAAAGGACTATGGGATCGAGGAAAAGGAAGTTCCTATGTATTGCGACAGCTCCAGTGCTATTGCAATCTCCCAGAATCCAGTTCATCACACCAGAGTCAAACACATTGAGATTCGACATCACTTCATTCGTGATCATGTCGAAAAGAAGAATATCTCTGTGGAATGGATTCCCACTGCTATTCAGAGAGCGGACCTGCTGACCAAGGCTCTTCCAGAAGAAAGGTTCAATGATCTATGTGCAAAGATCGGCCTCATCAACCCTGAAGAGTGATGCTGTGTTTGAAGATTTTCTCAAACAGTCTTGCTGACTAGTGGTCAACCAACTGCTGCTTCTACGATCGCCGACGTGGAATGCAATGAAGTCCGAATACTCATCTGAAGAAGAAGTCATCCTGATGATTCAACCAGGATCACGTGGTATCAACTGACTACTATGTTCAGTTGATCAGTAAGTATTTTAAATGCTTACCTTTTCAAAAATCAGTTATTTCAGTTTAGAGCTTTAAGTGTTTAGTTCAAAACCTTTTCTCTAACTGATCAGTTTTCTTCAAAAACTTTAACTGATTGTTGGAATTGTTGGAAAATGGAATATCCGAAAAGGACAAGAATTTTATAAAGAGAAAATCTGTTTTGATTGAACTTGCCTGATCTTTTTGCCAAAAATCCTTCCAACCTTTTTGCCTCTACAATAAAATTTCTAGAAATGCTCATTGACATGACATATGTAATGATGCTTTTCAAAGTCCTTCGCAGTGACGGCGGACGCAAAATTTTTCTTCAATTGCAATTTAGGCACAGTTTTTGAAAAACCTTTTCATCTTCTACATGGTTTACATCTTGTCTATTTATACACCATGTTGTCTTCATGATTTTTCTGCATCAACTAACAACTCTCCACAGCCTTCACTGTGAGAAAAAGTTTCAATTTCTTTTAAAGTTGCAGAGAAAAATTGTTCCGACTAAAGGAGAAATCTATGACTGCAAAGTCATGGAGTGGAAGAATGACACTCATAGTCTTGGTCTTCACCGGACCCTTCCACTGGATCACAACGTCTCTCCGACGTCAAAGTTTGCTCTACCCTCACTTGTATCCAGCGAAGCGAGTGTCTTCTATCCTCATGCCCGGTGCATTGGTTTGTAGTACCTGTCTGAAAAAGGACAGACTTCATCGTCTTCACCAAAAAGCTTCTTGCTCTTTGTGGAGAACCGATGCGGAGCAACAACAATGAGCTGGAACTCATTGTCAACCGGCGCTATGTCAACAGGGAGACCCTCACAATCTCCTCTGTTTTGACAACCCCTCATCTCTCAAAACCTCTGCTTCTCTTCTTTTTCCTCGTCATCTGTTTCTTCTTCCTAACCTCCTTCTAAGCCTTCGCCTTCTTCATCCCCCATGACCCCAATATCTTCCTCCTGCGAACTTACCTTCGCATGGTCTTCGCTTCCTTCTTAGGTTCGTCCTTCTTTTTGATGTTGCCAAAAAGGGCGAAAGAAGAACAATCTAATGGACTTAAGTAAGGTTAAGCAACATGATCATCCTTCATCCGATGATCATGAGGAAGATACGCCCAGAAGAGACCTCAATTCAATGGAAAACAAGTCAGAGTGGAACAAGCTTAGGAACATGAAGACACAAAGACAGAAGATGAAGATCAAGAAGTTCAAGGCGCAGCCAAGCAGACTGCTGGAGTCCATGGTTTAACCATGATGTTTTTTTTGTTTATCATTTCACTCCAATGTAAGTCTTGCTCTGTACCTCGACTGATGGCTTATCAGTCCTTTTAATGAAATGAACTTCTTATTGATCTCACCCTGAAGACAATGACTCTTTGTCCAGGCTCTGATTTATGGTTTTTCTGTCTTCTTTAAAGTTCTATGTTTAGAACTGTTTTCGTTCTTGCTCTAAGTATAAGTTGTTTAGGTTCTATTGTTAAGGGGGAACTGTTTTCACCCCTCGTCTAGAACTTGTACTGAGAGCTCAGTCTTTTTATTGTCTAGAACTGCTGTGTGGTTTTGGCATCATCAAAAAGGGGGAAATTGTTGGGAACCTTGTGGAATATCCTAACCCTTGTTTTGATGATACCAAAATTCATAGGACTTAAATGTAATAGACTAGAATCGTTTTGAACTCAAGTGTTAGAGTTCGTTTCTAGTTTAGTTGCGGTGTTAAAGACTGAAGACTGAAGACTGAAGAATGAAGACTGAAGACTGAAGACTGGAGTTACCAACTGAAGTATCAGTTGAAGAATCAGTTGAAGACTGATTATTTAATGCGCGCCATAGACTGATACTAAAGTCAAGTATCAGTTGAACATTCCTCCTAGGACTGATCTTCCAACGTTCAGAGGAAGCCACGTACGCTCAAGTACAGCCGCATTAAATGCAGAGATATCTCAATATCTTATCTCTGCAGAGGTCATTCCTATCTGGTGGTTACTTTTCAGAGATGTCACATCTCCTGTCGTTCAAAGAGAGCCGTTTCCACACAGACAAGGAACCTCGAAGATTGAAGCCTCAGCCCAAATTCGAATTGCTCTCCAACGGAAGAAATCTTGAGGACGATTTACGCCAACGGATCTATTCAAGAGTTCTCCTACAAATAGCGCTCGAGGATCACTTCAATCTTCACCGATTCAACAACATAAGCTGAAGCTCTGCCGAAATAGCTACTCAGCCGAAAAGCTTAAACGCTCAAAGCTTGAATCGAAGAAGAGAATTCCAAAGCCAAAATCAGTCACTGCTGATTACATACATTCTGTTAGACCCTAGGCATATATTCTGTGTACCCAGAAGCCAAAGGTCAAACTTGCTTCAAAGAACTTGTTCTTTGTAAGTATAGTTGGCACTCGTTTAAACCTCTCCCCCATAAGAGTGTTTGAGTGACTCGGAGATTCAGGAAGGTACTCTGAACTCTGAAAGGGAAGTCTGAGCACGAGGTGTGCTTAGCAGGGAAATCCTACGCGAGTTGTGTAGGTAGGGAAACCCTACGCGAGGTGTGTAGGTGCTGAAGAGAGTTTATCTTCAGTTCACGGTTTGCACTGCACCAGGCAAGCACTTGCGGAGTGGATTGTTGGTCTGATCAACCAGCCGTGGATGTAGGAAAGAGTTTTTCCGAACCACGTAAAAGTCTTTGTGTTATTTACAGCTTTCAGTTTTACATTCTTAACTGTGCTATTTCTATTGATAAAACTGAACATTGACTAACTGCTAGAGAAACCTTAATCTAACTATCTGCTCCACCGAGGCTATTCGAAACTAAGTTTAATTTCCGCTGCGTGTGATATCAATCTGACTGAACTATCCTCTGATAGTAAGGAAGAGTGATATCATCTCTATCTTTGCAAACACGACTGAAGCCCTTACGTGGATCAGTTAAGTTCTTGTGACTTAACTGATAACTCTTTACTGAAGAGCTTTCAGTATCAGTCGTCAACCCTGTTGGTCAAAACTAATTTCGGTTAAACAGGTGTCTGGTTTGCTTGTAAAGTTTCATTTCTATCTCTGACTGAGATCCCTCTGATTGAGGTTGGTAGATAGACTAAAAATAGCCTATAGGTGTATTCCCCCCCCCCCAATACACTCCCAAATTTATCCATCATAATTTGAGTAGTCGCGGTCATTCCATCATTG
Source organism: Salvia miltiorrhiza (assembly GCF_028751815.1). Taxonomy (NCBI): domain Eukaryota; kingdom Viridiplantae; phylum Streptophyta; class Magnoliopsida; order Lamiales; family Lamiaceae; genus Salvia; species Salvia miltiorrhiza. The sequence continues at coordinate 39,700,066 of NC_080393.1, read as the reverse complement.
AGTATATATAAACGCGTATGTGAGTGCGCCCAGCAAGTAAATGTTAAAATCCCCCTCTTGATGGCCTCTGCAAGGCTTATCCCTTGCTCGAATCCTCGTCAACCACAACAGCGCTGGATTCCCCCGTGAGACAAGATCAACGAGTCGGCGGCGCAGTGATCTTACCCTCTCAATCTGCAATTTTCTTGCAAGACAGGCCCCCAACAGATTTGATTTTCGATGCGACGAACCCCTATCGGAATCCCTAATTCTTCGCCGTGAATCGAACGGCAGCACATGTAACCTGATTTTCATGGAGCAACTTGGAATGTTGTGACAACTTTGTAACCATTTATCCACAAGCAATACTTCGACTTAAGGGGAAGCAATAAAGTGTGATGGTCCATCACCCTATCTGTTGCTGCACTGGCTACAGTAGGAAATCCACTTGCTATCGGGAAATTCAAAGTATGGTGAAAATTCGGCGGAGCATATGGTGAAAATTCAGCGCAGCCCCATATCAGATTAATCGGATGCCACGAATCTTTCATCCATGGTTTGTCCCACAATTAAACTAATTTCCTCTCTTAATTTTGTGAGCTGCTCGTCAAACTCAAATCTTGATAGCCTCTGAATACTGCACTAGTTCAACCGCATTTGCTTCCACGTAAAATCTTCGATAACAACTTCGGTTTGATTAGCTACATCCCTGATTTTCCCTTCTAGCCGACTGGATTTCTTTAGCTTCGAATAGTTAAAATTTACGATTTCCCTCTTGATGAACTAATTCTCCTCGAAGACCCTCGCCCTGCGCTGCCTTCGAAGACTACCTCCATCGTCAGCGGTAATGGCTGCCACATTCCCATTCTTTGATGCTTCTATTCATCGAGCAATTCAATCAATTTAAGTAGCCAAGTCCCTAGGAGCAGCAAAGATCAGCCTGCTACAATTAGTGTTGAATCTATTTCTCCCCCCGCGGATCACCATACATATGAAGTTTCTTCCTGACGATTTCAATCCATGTCCTCCTCACCCAGACCTGTGCAATGTTTCTCCCTCATAACCGTGTTACTATGACGGCCCGAACCTGCGAACCCGAACTAGAGAATGTTCTTGAAATGGTGGTGTCCCTTGGCCTTGACAACATGGTTGTTTGCCGTTGGTGCTCTTGTAGAAGGAAACCAAATCGTGCAACTTATCGCGCTTGAAGAATGATCCTGCGTTGGCCATATATAGAGGGATATGGCAGCTTGAAAAATGACCCATGCGATAGAAAGATATGGCGACACTGCCCTCTACTGCTCTGAAAATAAAAGAAAAAATCTCAGCTAAATAACTAAAGTTGTAGTATTGAATGTGAGTTAGCCAAACCATGTTGCAGGCCTCCACAAATGCCTTTTGCACCGTGTTAGACCCTGTCTCGGCCTGTTGAACAAGCAATGATTCTTTTGAAGATTTAAACCAATAAATAAACGCAACTAAGAATTTACGTGGTTTGGGAAAAATCCCTACGTCCACGGGCTAAGAACAAGAGCTCGATTTTATTCACAAATCATAAACTGAGAATGTACAAACACAGCAACAATCAACACTCAAACAACCTCACAAACTTTGAAGAGAGAATCCAGAGATCTAGATTGCTACCCAATACAAGTTTCACACGCCCAAGAAAAAAAAACCTTAGCTGTAGCTAACTCTCTACAAAAAACCTCTCTACTCGAAGAAGAAGACGAAATTAGTTATAACTAATTCGCCGACCAAATCTAATCGCAGCCATTAAACAGATCCAACGGACAAGATCTAATCACAACGCAACTAATAAGTATTACAACTTAGTCCCTCCGTGTTTCTGAGTTTTGCAGCTAAGCCCTCCCGCAGCAACGTGTTTTTTCTTAAACAAAGATGAAATGCGACTTTAATGAATCACACACAACAATTCTCCATCTGATTCATAAAATCACCAGCCACCTATCTTTGAAGAACCCAGCTCAAGTTCCTCCTCCGAAAAACTGACTTTGAGAGACACTAACCACACTCCACCACACAAAGAACCAAACTAACCAGAGTAACTCAAGCACTGGCCTGAGCAACCAACTTGATTAACTCCATACAGTAAACAAACTTTGAAACAGGAACTGCTTTAGTCAACATATCTGCTGCATTTCCATCAGTAGATACTTTCTTCATAAGAACTATACCTTTATCAATGATATCTCTGACAAAATGCAACCTTATATCGATATGGTTTGACCTCTCATGGAATGTCTGATGTTTCACCAAACAAAGTGCACTCTGACTATCACAATTTATCTCTACACAATCTTGCTTGATATCAAAATCTGAAAGCAAACCTTTGAGCCATATGGCCTCCTTCACAGCCTCAGTAATAGCCATATATTCAGCCTCCATTATAGACAAAGCTACAACATGTTGAAGAGAAGATTTCCAGCTGATAGCTGAACCAAATAGAGTAAACACATAGCCTGACTGAGACCTTCGATTGTATAGATTTGCTGCATAATCAGAGTCATAATATCCCACTAGAACAGACTCTGAACTTTCTAAACTTCTTTGAAATAGAATACCCTAGCACTACCTTTTAGATATCTTAGAACTTTCTTAAGAGCTTCTGAGTGCCCTCTTCCTGGTTTTGACATGTATCTACTTGTAACACTGATAGCATGAGAGATGTCTGGTCTAAAGCATACCAAAGTGTACATTAGACTGCCAACTAGATTTGAGTAAGGCACATCTCTCATATCTCTCAACTCTTCTGAACTTTGAGGGCATTGTTTATTAGACAACTTATCATGAGGAGCTAAAGGAGTAGACAGAACCTTAGCTTCATGTAAATTGAACTTCTTTAAGACCTTATGGATATAATCTTCCTGACCAAGCCAAATGACTCCAGCTGCTCTATCTCTTCTTATATCCATACCCAGAATTCTCTTAGCTGCCCCCAAATCTTTCATATCAAAACACTTCTTTAAATCAGATTTGACTTCCATAACATCAAACCTCTCCTTTCCAGCAATAAGCATATCATTAAAAAAAAAAAAGATAAACTATTGCAACTCCGTTCTTTCTTTTCAAATACACACAATTGTCATATCCAGATTTAACAAATCCTATTCTTTCCATATGCTCATCAAACTTAATATGCCACTACCTAGGACTTTGTTTCAAACCATACAAGGATTTTTGAAGTAGGCATACCTTATTTCTTGCATCTGATTCAATAAATCCTTCAGGCTAGCACATATGTATTTTCTCTTCCAAATCTCCATGCAAAAATGTTGTTTTAACATCCATTTGCTCTAGCTCCAAATCAAAATGAGCAGTTATAGCCAACAGAACTCTTATAGAAGCATACTTCACTACAGGTGAGAACACCTCATTGTAGTCAATACCCTCTTTCTGGGTAGCTACAAGTCTTGCCTTGTATCTCACCTGCTCCTTCTCAAAACATTCCTCCTTTCTCTTGTAAATCCACTTACAAGTGACTAACTTCCTGCCTGTTGGTTTGGTAACCAAGATCCATGTTCCATTCCTCTCAAGAGATTCCATCTCTTCTTTCATAGCTAACAACCACTTCTTCCTTTCGGGTGAATTCATTGTTTCTGTATAACTTCTAGGCTTCTGATACTCGAGCTCTTCTGCTACACTTAAAGCATAATAAACCATTTCTGCATGAGCATATCTTGCTGGAGGAGTTATATGTCTTCTTTCTCTGTCTCTAGCTAACATATAGTTTCTTAAAGGACTTTCTGAACCAATAGTTTCTTCAACTCTTTGGCTGCTTATCTCTTCTTCTATATAGTTATGCTCTTCATCATCTCCTGTTTGTAGCTCCACCTGAAAGATATCCAGGCTGTTGGTATCAGTTGGCAGCTCTCCTGTGCTTTCCTTCTGCCTTTGCAAGTAAGGAATGTTTGTTTCATCAAAAGAACATCTCTACTTATGATTACTTTGTTGTTTCTAGCTTCTGTGGACCAAAGCTTACCCTTCACTCCCTTAGGGTATCCCAGCATAATGCATTTAAGAGCCCTAGGCTCTAACTTATCTTGCTTTATGTGGGCATAAGCTCTGCACCCAAAAATTCTTAATGCAGAATAAGTGGGAGTCTTCTTGTACCAGACCTCATCTGGTATCTTAAAATCTATAGCAGAAGAAGGAGAACAATTTATAAGATGGCTAGCTGTAACAACTGCATCTGCCCAGAATCTCTTAGGTAAGCCAGCTTCATACAACATGCACCTCACCTTCTCTAATATACACCTATTCATCCTCTCAATTACCCCATTCTGTTGAGGATTCCCTGGGACAGTTAGATGTCTTTTAATTCCTTTGCTGGCACAGAAACTTGCAAAATCAGAGGATATGAACTCTAATCCATTGTCAGTTCTCAGACATTTCACCTTAACTCTCTTTCATTCTCAACCGCATTACACCATATCTTGAATTTTTTCAAGAGCCTTAGTTTTGTCCTTTAAGATATAAATCCAGAGTTTTCTAGAGAAGTCATCCATGATTGACATGAAATATTTTCCTTTATCCAAACTCTCAGTCCTAGAGGGTCCCCATAAGTCTGAATAAACATAATTAAAGGAGCAGTAGATGTATGTTTACCAGTTTGATAGGGTAGCTTTTTGCTCTTTCCCAGAACACACTGCTCACACACCTTTTCTTTGAAAGAATTTGTGTGCTGTGAATTGCTGACTTCTTGATAAGCTCATTTAATCATCTTTCTCCAATGTGTCCAAGCCTCTTATGCCAAAGCGTGGAGCTATCTGTTCTAACATTTCCTGATTCACCAATCACAGTATCGGCTACAAGATAGTACAACCCATTATCTCTTATTCCTTTCATCACCACTGTAGAATCTTTAAGAATTTCCATCCCAGCCTTTGATGACTTCCACTCATACCCCTTTTTCTCAAGTACTCCAAGAGATATAAGGTTTCTTTTGAGTGATGGAATATATCCTACTCCTTGTAGAACTCTGACTGTCCCATCATGTAACTGAAGTTTAATAGTCCTCAAGCCCTTTACTGCACAAGCTTGATCATTTCCAACTAACACAGTACCTCCATTTTCATGCTCCAATTCATTAAACCATATCTCATATTGACACATATGAAATGAGCACCCTGAATCCAGTACCCATCTTTCCTCAATAGATCTCTCCACCACATTTAGAGCTTTTGCAACATCACATTGTTCTAGAGCTTCTTTTACTTGTGGTTTTGCCTGATTTTGATTATTCTTCTTCTTCCAAATCGGGCAATCCCTTTTCAAGTGCCTTGGCTTCTTACAATGGTAGCATTTCTAAGAATCATCATCCTCAGACATCTTTTCATCTTTCTGCCATGGTTTCTTTGTATCCTTCTTGGCCTTCTTGTTCTTATTCTTTTGAGAATCTTGCCAAGGTTTCTACTGTTTTACAGCTAACCCTTCTCCAGTAGGCTCACTTTTAGAGGTGGAGGCCTTGTGCAGCTCCTTAGCCTAGAGTGCAGATTGTACTTCTTTTACAGAAATACTTCTTTCCCTGCCATAAAGCATGGCTTCCCTCATATTGTCATGAGAGCTGGGTAAGGCATTCAACAGAATGATTGCCTGGTCTTCATCTTCCACTTAAACACAACCGTTTTCAAGATCATCAATAATCTTGTTGAAAGCTTCAAGTTGATCTTCTATTGATTTTTCATTCACAACCTTGAATGAATAGAGCTTTAGCTTTATGTATAACCGGTTGGCTAAGGATTTCTCCAGGTAGAGCTCCTCCAGTTTGCTCCACACCTCAGTTGCAGTTCTTTCCTTTGAAACCTCTCTTAAAACCTTATCACTCAAACACAGAATGATGAGGCAGAGTGCCTGCTTTTGAATTTCGGCCTTCTTGGACTCGATCTCCACATCTTTTTTTATCAACTTTGGCTCCAAATGATGTGGATCCATCAGCCTCCAATGCAGAGTCGAGTCCTTCTCGAGTTAACATGGCTTTCATTTTGATTCGCCATAACCCGAAATCGTTCTTGCCTGTGAACTTCTCGAGATCCATCTTGGCAGACACCATTGCTTCAATTTCCTTTCACTTTCTCCAAAATTCTAAGGAAAAATTGAAACTCTGATTGTGAGACGCTTCCCACAGACGGTGCCACTTGTTGAACAAGCAATGATTCTTTTGAAGATTTAAACCAACAAATAAACGCAACTCAGAATTTACGTGGTTCGGGAAAAATCCCTACGTCCACGGGCCAAGAGCAAGAGCTCGATTTTATTCACAAATCACAAACTGATAATGTACAAACACAGCAGCAATCAACACTCAAACAACCTCACAAACTTTGAAGAGAGAACCCAGAGATCTAGATTGCTACCCAATACAAGTTTCACACGCCCAAGAAAAAAAAACCTTTGCTGTAGCTAACTCTCTACAAAAAACCTTTCTGCTCGAAGAAGAAGACGAAATTAGTTATAACTAATTTGCCGACCAGATCTAATCGCAGCCGTTAAACAGATCCAACGGACAAGATCTAATCACAACGCAACTAATAAGTATTACAACTTAGTCCCTCCGTGTTTCTGACTTTTGCAGCTAAGCCCTCCCGCAGCAACGTGTTTCTTCTTAAACAAAGATGAAATGCGACTTTAATGAATCACACACAACACGGCCAATTAAACCCACAATCAACTAGAATAATCGACAGAAGATAACTGGTTCATAAATTCAATCAAAGCAAAAAATAAGATGGAAAAATTATTGAAAGTATTTAAGGAAATGATTGAGTCAAGTATCAATTACTTATCAAGAGATCCTTGATTATAGGAATCTCAATATTGCTTTCTTTGTTATAATCTGTTCTCACCTTATAAAGGGCCCTTGTAATTGAATAGAAGAAAACAAGAAATACAAGACAAGTTTACAATCATCTAAACCTTTCTTCATTTTTTCTCGGTCCAATCCTAAAATGGTGATACCATGTTTTAACATGGTATCAGAGCAGGCTTATGAAGGAATATTAAATTGAATTAATACTCGATTGCCCGATGATCGTTTCTTGGATTATTATTAATTCATCATACAACGATTAAATCCTAATATGCTCCTATGAATTTAACAGCTGCACACAGGTGTTAGGAAAATTTACTTGAGAATCGGATGCACAAACTGTTGATGATCGCGTCGAAAGAATCTGACTCCAGCTCTGATCTTCTCGACTGTATCCCGCTCAATTCCCAACGTTGGATGGACAACGAGCTATGGAAATTCCCAAGACAGAAAGACCATACACGTTTCTGAGCCGCCCTCTGCTCTCAAAAACCCTAATTTTTATCAGTGTATTTTCCTGAGAGCTGACAGCTGTATTTAATAATACAGAAAAGAGGAGGAGGCGCCACTTTACATGTGAGGGCCGAAAATTCTGTCTTCTTGGGCTAGGAGACATTGGGCCAGCCCAGGGACCAGATACAAGGAATAAAGATGGGCCTCAAATAAATTAATTTATCCATGGTCAGCTCAGACCATAATTAATTTATAAATATCAGTTCATTCGACTAGAGAACCAATACTGACTTACCCCTTTATTGCCGGTGATGAGTCGGGGCTTGTATTTAGATTTATTAAATCTTCGTATTTAAAATATCCGACATCCATTAATTAATTAGAGCTCTGACAGCTTAAATTAATTAATCTCTTAATAATTCCTTAAGTAGTACCACTCAAACTTTATTATTACGCCTGAACTTAATCAACCTGCAGGGTTTAGCGTAATAAACCTTATTGAGCTCCTTAAGGGGATGTCATTATCCTATACCGGATACGGGTACTAATACAGATAATCAAATATCATATATTAACCGCTATCACCCAAGATACAGAGTACTCGAGTTAGTATATAACTTTCACCCGTAGTAAGTCAAAGTGATATACGAATTAATATATATATCTGAATACTTATTAGTATTAAGATTTATCAGTCACCGAGATCTTGATTCTTCACTTAAGTCAGATAGAAGAATACATCTCAAACTGTGGTCCTATCAATACGTAATGACGTACCAGTATAGACAAGTAGCCAAGACAAACTACTTCCATCTATACTGCAGCCTAAACCAATAACTTGTCCTAGAGTTATTTTGGCTGTGATCATATTATATCTCTTAAGGTTATTCCAATTATATGGTCTTCTGTGATCTACAACACACCATATAATCTACTTATACAGAGATAAAGAACATACATATGCAATCATGAACACAATCAGATAGGAGATAAGAATAGTGAAAACAGGAATAATTGTATACAAGCATAAAGTTCTTGCTTTCAGTATACAAATCCAACAATCTCCCACTTATACTAAAGCAAAACTTTTAGTATACAATGTGTCTAAATACTAGCTATTACAAAAACTTCACTTTATCTCTCCCACTTATACTGAAAGTTTTTCTCTAAGTGGGTGGCATCAACCGCAATCCCATCCCTCGAGCATGCTTCTCATAGGTCTTTTGCGGTAAGCTTTTCGTGAAAGGATCAGCTAGGTTCTCCAATGTATTAATCTTTTCTACTAGCACATCTCCTCTATTTATGATTTCTCGTATGATGTGGTACTTTCTCTCTATGTGTTTTGACGCCTTGTGGCTCCTGGGTTCCTTAGAATTTGCCACTGCACCCGAGTTATCACAATAAATTATGATACTCTTAGGCAAATTAGGGACCACTCCTAGATCCAAGAGGTAGTTCCGGAACCATACAGCCTCCTTAGCAGCTTCCGAAGCAGCTACATATTCGGCTTCCATGGTGGAGTCTGCAATGCACTTCTGCTTTGCACTCCGCCATGATACGGCTCCACCTCCCAAGGTAAACACATAACCAGAGGTAGATCTCTTCTCATCCCGGTCAGCCTGGAAATCCGAATCGGTGTAACCCAAAGGAAATAGACTGTCTGACTGGTAAACTAGCCTATAATCTCGAGTCCGTTTCAGGTACTTGAGAATATGCTTTACCGCAGTCCAGTGTCTTGGTCCAGGGTTCGACTGATATCTTGCAACCATGCCAACGACATAGCAAATATCAGGTCTCGTGCATAGCATCGCATACATGAGGCTACCTACGGCGGAAGCATAGGGTATCTTCCTCATCTCCTCAACCTCACTAGGCGTCTTAGGACACATGTCCTTAGACAGAGGAATGCCATGTCTAAAAGGTAGCAAGCCTTTCTTGGCATTTTGCATGCTAAAACGAGCAATCACAGTATCAATGTAAGACGCTTGAGATAAGCTCAACATCCTTTTCTGGCGATCACGAACGACCTTGATCCCCAGGATGTACGCTGCATCTCCTAAGTCTTTCATTTGAAACTGTTCGGATAACCACTTCTTTATGTCCGATAATAGCTCAACATTGTTGCCAATGAGGAGGATATCATCTACATAAAGTGCAAGGAAAACCACGTCACCATTGGCATCTAGACGGTACACGCAACTTTCGTTCTCACAACGAGTAAATCCATAGGATTTAATGACCTCGTCAAAAGGTTTGTTCCATGACCTTGAAGCTTGCTTAAGTCCATAAATGGACTTTTTAAGCTTCCATACAAGATGCTCTTCGCCCTTCTTCACAAACCCTTCAGGAAACCGTTTAGGAAAGCGGTCTTGACATCCATTTGCCAAATCTCAAGGTTCATGTGGGCTGCTATGGCAAGGAGTATTCGGATAGACTTGAGCATGACAACCGGCGAAAAGGTCTCATCATAATCTATACCCTGTTCCTGGGTATAGCCTTTCGCCACCAGTCTAGCTTTAAAAGCTGCGACTTCGCCATCCAAATCTCTCTTTCTCTTGTATACCCACCTACTACCTATAGCTAAGAAGCCATCTGGTAGTTCGGTCTTCTCGTATACATCCATAGCACCCATGGATTCTATTTCAGAAACCATGGCTTCGTACCAAGAATCTGCATCTTGATCTTTCATCACTTGTCTATAGTTATCTGGGTCGACATCCTTTTGTTCATCAACAGGAAGAAGATCCGATGATTCTCCCAAGAACATAAATCGATCGGGTTGAACTACAACCCTCCCACTACGACGAAGCGGTGGTGGTACAGCTGTGACAATGGTTCGTGCAGTGTCTTGTGGTGCATTCACTTGCACACTTGGCTGGGGTAATGGAATCGCCTGTCCATTGCCTTCGATTTCTTGAAGGACAATCTCGGACTTAGACTTGTGATTATCTAGATAATCGTGTTCCAAGAATCGTTCGTTGGTGCTAACAACCACTTTCTGATCCTTCGGATTATAAAAATAACCACCTTTCGTTTCCTTAGGGTATCCTATAAACAGCATTAGTTCGCATCTCGGCTCCAATTTCTTCGCTTCCTTGTCTAGCACGTATGCAGGACAACCCCATATCTTTATATGATTCAAGCTGGGCTTGCGCCCTGACCATAACTCAATAGGAGTTTTAGGAACCGATTTGGACGGTACCCGATTCAGCAAATAAACTGTTGTTTCCAAGGCATATCCCCAAAACGAAATAGGCAATGATGCATAGCTCATCATAGATCGTACCATTTCCATAAGAGTCATGTTTCTTCTCTCTGCTACACCATTTAGTTGGGGAGTACCCGGTGCAGTCAATTGGGATGTAATCCCAAAATCTGACAAGTATTGCAAAAACTCGTTCCCGAGGTATTCGCCACCGCGATCAGACCGCAATGACTTGATAGATTTACCCGTTCTCTTCTCCACCTCCGCCTTGAATTCTTTGAATTTCTCAAAGCATTCAGACTTGCGTTGAAGTAGGTAAATATACCCATATCTTGAGTAATCGTCAATGAAAGTGACGAAGTACTCATACCCTCCACGAGCTCTAGTGGACATTGGTCCACACAAGTCAGAGTGAACCAATTCTAACACATGCGAGGCCCTATTCCCCTTTGCCTTAAAAGACCTTGCCGTCATCTTTCCCTCTATACAGGATTCGCAGGTTCTAAATGGAACCGCTTGAAAGTCTTTCAAGATTCCATTTGAAACGAGCCTTTGGATCCTATTTAGATTGATGTGGCCTAATCTTAGGTGCCAAGTATGTGTATATTGTTCATGAGAATAATACTTCCTCTTATTCGGATTTGGAAGGATTTGTGATGTAGATGCAACATGGACAGAGTTGTTAATTGGACATGTAATAGTATAGAGAGAGTTGTTCAAAATTCCAGAGCAAATAGTCTTGTTATCTCTCATGATAGAAACACCCCTATCAAAAATAACAGAATATCCATTCAAAAACAATTTTGAAACAGAAATTATGTTCCGCTGAAACTCCGGCATATACAAAATATCTCTCAAAACTAAAATGTCATCACCAAAACATAAAGATAAATCTCCAATAGCAACAGCTGCGACCTTCGACGCATTGCCCATGGAGATGGTGATCTCATCACTTGCTAGCTCCCTTGTTGGCTTGAAGCCCTGCAAGGTGTAACAAACATGGTCAGTTGCCCCCGTATCCACTACCCACGAATGAGTAGAAAACGAAGCTAAACATGTTTCAGTTACTAAAACTTGTGACGTACCTTGTCCCTTTGCCTTGAGCACTGGACAATCTTTCTTCCAATGCCCAACCTTGCCGCATTTGAAGCACTTTCCCTTGCCCGTTGGCTTCTTCACGCCGCCGGTAGGGCCATCTGCTTTGGCTTTATCACTCCCACTAGCCTCATGGTCATGCTTGCCCTTTGGACCTTTCCACTTCTTTTTCCCGCCTTTCGACGAAGAAGCAGATCCCTTGGCAGCAACAAGGACCTCTTTCCCACGGCCCATCACTCCCTCTGCCGCAACTAAAGCATTCAACAACTCATTAAGAGTGTAGTTGACTTTGCTCATAACGACATTGAGACGGAAGTGCTCAAAAGTTTTGGGGAGAGTATTGAGGATGATATCGACCTTGGCTTCGCCTTCGATACCCCCTCCTAGCAGATCAAGCCTGTCAAACAGATTTGTCATATGCATGACATGATCGTGCACAGGACTGCCCTCGCTCATCCTACAAGATAAGATTTCTCTCATCAAGTTAAAGCGAGCAGACCTCTCGGACTCCCCATAAACCTCGCTGAGGTTTAACATGATGGTCGCTGCGTCATCCATGACCTGATGCTGGAGTTGCAAATTTTGCGACATAGTCATCATAATATAGCACTTGGCCATATTATTCGACTTACGCCACCTCTTATGCGCCTCACGTTCCGCATCAGTCGACTCATCAGTTAAGGCCGCGGGACGTGGAGTGGTAAGCACAAAACTGTGCTCATCAGCGTCAAGTATGTACATAATATGGCGTTTCCATTCGGTGTAATTAGGACCGATGAGAGGATTGTTTGCTAGAAAGTTAATAATCGGAGACATAGACATATCTGAAAGTAAACAAATAAACATGTAAGAACATGAAAAACATATTGTTCGTAACAATAATATTGTAACCTTTTGATAAAACAATATTAATGAAACCTCCAACGGCTCAAAGAATCCCATGTGCAAGCCACGTTGGGTGGACGTTTACACACGAACTCCTTAACCAGACTATTTACCTAGTCATTTAATTTCCATCCATGTCAACTTAACCTTTTGACAAAGGAAATTAATAGTTGGCACCTTAACTAGACCATATCATCATCAAGAAGGGACTCCTTTGGGAGTTGTACATTGTACTTGATATGATATCTAAGCAATGACCACATTTTAACCTTGAAAATTAAATTCTCGAAATTAGCATACTCACTCGGACCATGCCGCTTTCAATTTAATTTTCTTGGTTATCTTATTTAATTCCATTCTCCAAAGTACTTGTGAAAATTACACAAGTAAGCCACGTTGGGTGGACGTTTACTGCATAACTCCCACTACTTTAATGGTTTAAATATTTTTAATAGAAACCTCTTCTGACAAAATTATGAAAAACAAATATGAAGTAAGCCACGTTGGGTGGACGTTTACTCATATTGCTAATCACTTTGTCTAGAGACCGCATGTGGAGGTCTAAAATAATTTTTAATTACTATAAAAATTATTAAACAGCTTAGTCTTTTTTTTTTTTCTTTCAAAAGGTTTGTTCATGCTCAAGCACATAAACCTAAACATGCTTCTCTAGAACGCAACATGTAAATCATGCTCGCAGAATTCTAAAACATGCTTAAGAAAACGGTAAACCTACTAGCATGCTCGTCTAAGCGCAATTAAAAAACAAATATTAACAAGCAAAGACGTGCAAAAGCAGGTAAAGAGCATAAGGGATTAACAACCACGACATGCAAAGAACAGTAATAAAAGAATTAAAATTCTTCGTGACCCATTCGTGGAAACCCAACATCTATTCTATTACAAAATAAAATAGAAAAACAGGCCCAAAAACTAAAAACAGCCCGAAAACTTCAAGCCCGTCGTTGGAATTAGGGTTTGGGCCCCACTAGAACTTTTGAGAAGCAATCGGCCACCTAGGGTTTGGAAAACCCTAGGCGCCGCCGCCTCCAGCCAGCAACAGCAGTCCACGGCGACGGCTGCCCCGCCGCCGGTCTCCTCCTCGTGCTCGGCTCCGGCAGCACCAGCCTCGGCAGCAGCCCGTCCCCGGCGTGGGCAAACAGCGTACGCAGCAGCGGCCCGGGCAGACGGCCGAGCAGTGCGGCGCTGGGCGCGCAGCACGCAGCCAGCAGGCACGCGCGCGCACGGCCCGAGCACGCCCAGCCCTCGCCCCTTGCCGACTCCAGCAGCAACACTCGGCAACCCTGGGCGGCAGCAGCTCCAGCAGGCGACGAATAGCAGCGGCAGTGCGCCGCCCACTGGGCGCGCAGCGCGCAGACGCGGCCCTGGGCGCGCACCGCCCCTGCCGGCAGTTCCCGTCGCTCGCTGACTCAACCCAAAACACCTAATGGATTGACTCGCAATCGTACGAGGTCGTCCTAGTGTAATAAGCTAACCCAAGTCGTCTCTCAAGGAAGGCTAAACAGGGCTTTGATCATGCTACGCACAGAAAACATGAAATAAACCTAAACACTCTAATCAGAAGTTTGGGTCTGACACTTTCTCTCCGATTAACTAATGCGTAATTAAAATAAAGCATATAAAGTTAACTAGGCAAAAGATAGAAAGCCAATAAGAATGCAAGAAGGCAAACAAAGCTAGGGTTCTAAACTAGCAATCTAGAAAGCAATCATCAATTCAACACATAAACAACGATTATCTAGGCGAAATAACATATTAACATTTAATCAAATGAATGTTAAGCAAACACACATGGACAAACTAATTAGAACATGGCATTTGAACATTAACGAAATCAACTAGAGTTTCAAACTCAAACACTAAACCAAACGATCATAAACTCGTAAACATCTAAGATTAATAACTACCTAGGCAAGAAACTCAATCAAGCATAAGATTCGAATGCAAGAAAATCTTAATCTCCATAAAAGAAATCTCTAAATATTCATCAACAAGAAAGGAAAAGGGTAAACAATAGCAACAAACTACGAATCACGTAGATTATCTAAACTCAACAACAATTATCTCCAATCATCATATTAATCAAAACACAAAATAAAGATTCAAATAAACCAAAGGATTTAGAAAACCAAGAGAATCTAGAATCAACAACAATGAACTTCAATCTTCACATTCATCAAATACATAAAACACAAAACTCAATTAACCAAAAGATTCATAAAACCAAGAGAATATAGAATCAACAACTATAATCTTCAATCATCATATTCATTAAAGACAAGAAACAAAAACTCAAATAACCAAAGGATTCATAAAACAAAGAGAATCAAAAGGAGTTCTTACAAAACGTAGCAATCCAAGGAAATCCAATCCGATGAAGTGTTAATTGACATCCAAAGCAATCCAATGAATCCAAAATCAAAAGTAATTGTTTTGAAACTCTAAAAACCCAAAGAAAATGGTGGAAATCGCCCCTAGAGGTTGCTGGGTTCGAAGTGATAAAGTAAAACCCTAGAAAGGGGTTTTTAATCGAAAAATCGTACTTTCGGATCTGAACAGAGGCGGCCGCCGCCGTGGGACGGCGGCGGCCGTGGACGGCGCCCGCCGTGCCACGGCGCCGCCGTGTATGCCTTTCGCAGACTGCAATGCGCAGCGTTTTTGTTTTGGTCCGTTCTCCCTCGTTTCAAGTCGGATTTTAGATCCGTTTTCGCCTACGAACTCGTATCGAGACGAACTTTGATTCTTCTTCAGACCATTCAACTAAATTCTGACTTTACTTTTGTTCACATATCAATCAATGTGAGCACAAAATCCTGAGACAACAAAATTAGCACAAAAGCTCAAATCATTCAACTCTTAAGTGAAAGAGACCAAAATAAAAGTCAATATAACACGTAAACACCCAGAGATTCATCACAAAATAGGGCTAAACAACCCCCCCACACTTGATCCTTTGCTTGTCCTCAAGCAAAGTCACGACACCAAAAGATAGTTCACAAGAAAACTTCCTCACCATTCACATCTCCAACCAATCTAAGTCTCTTAGCCTTTCACATTCCTCACGAGATGTTCATTGTTAAGATTTTAAGAAGCAACAACCACATGATACAATTCAATCCGATCAGACCCAATTCTCCGCTAGAGGTGAATTCCCTAATGTGATTGCCTTTATAATCCAATCCCATTTTCCTTGAAGATGATAAACAATCAAACCAAATCAAATTTTATACATCTTTCTTTTAAAGGTGATGTTATTCCATTCTCAATAGATGGGCCAACTTTCGTGAGATCAACACTTTTGGAGGTAATCCAAAATGTTCTCACGTGGTTTTCCATGCTCATAACACTACTGTCAGAGGAGCAGAGACCCAAAGCTATAGAAAACTTCACAACAAACCAACATTCAAACTCAAGGGATAAGATCGTAGGCTATCACAATGAAAACACTCCCTCTAGCATCTACCGGACAAATCACGTCAAGAATAGCTCATAAGGGTGTTGCATCCAAAACATTAAACAACTTACATCAAGAGAGGAATATGCATAGCCTGAGAGACAAAGATAGCAACCAAGCCAACACAAAGCATGAAATTTACTTGTGAACAAATCATCAAAGTGTGCATTATTACTTGAAGCCAAACAACAATCAAGATAAAGGAGACCATTTGCCCCACACAAGAAAGCCCAAAAACACAACAAAAAGGCACCCATAGGATCAACAAACACCCCCCCACACTTAAAATCTAGCACTGTCCTCAGTGCAAACAAAAAGAGAGGTGAAAGAGGAAACTTCCCCTAAATACCGATCCAGTGGTGAGTCTGTAGTGTCCCACGATGTCTGCCTCTCTCTCATCCATAGAACAAGCAGTCTCCAACGCAACAACCTGCACCAAACAACAGAAGCAACAAAACACAACACAGACAAAACGACAGAAAAATGAAACCAGAAAAAGCAAGAAAACATGGGTTGCCTCCCATGCAGCGCTAGTTTTTAAGTCGCCAGCCCGACTAAGAGAACCCCTTAACCAAAATCCGATTGAAGATCCAGCTGCCTTAGCGCCCTTGTAAACACATCTTCTTGAATTGCAGCTGCGGGTCCTCCAAATGAGTCCTCCATGCTCGTATCCTGGGATGGCCCTCTATCCACACATCCCACGAGATTGAATGACCCAACCTCATCAAGCTTCTCTTCTAGGAGCAAGGCACACAGAAAGCCTTGCTCAATATCACCTTCCTCGTGCAGCTTATCCAGAGATTCCTGCTCAATGTCAGCTTCATCCTGCAAGGTAGCAAGGAATTCCTCCACAATCTCGTCCTCCTCCTGAAACTTATTAAGGAATTCCTGCACAATACAATCCTCATCCAAAGCATCAAATGTTTCAACATAAGAGCAGATTTGAATTAAGGAAGTGGGGGTAGTAGGTTTTTTATCAAAAACTGAGAATGTTACCGCTCTACCTACCCCTACCATACTTACAGTTCCCGTACCCACATCGATGCGAGTATGGGTGGTAGCCATAAAGGGTCGGCCAAGTAGCACGAGATGCCCATTCTCGCCTCTAATCCCTTTTCCCACATCAAGTACAACAAAGTCAGCTAAAACACTAATCCCCCTCACGACTACCTCAACATCCTCGACAAGGCCTCGTGGGCTGCTAATGGAGCCGTCAGCTAGTTCTATCTTAATGTTCGTGCATTTCAGCTCTTTATTTCCCAACCTCTCAAAAATATCAAGCGGCATCAAATTGACTGCCGCACCCAAATCAAGCATTCCCAAGACCTTTTCAACCCCTCCTAAGCTAATATCAACGATAAAGCTACCTGGATCTCCTTGCTTGGGTGGTGGTTGGTCTGGTGCAACAGTGACAGGTGGCAGTGGCTCACTGGGGCATTGGGTAGCCTTGATTGCCTGCACAGTTTTGCTTCTCCATCTCCCCATGGTTATTGGGGCCTTGTCCTTGACTACCTCAACGGCATGAGCTTGATGCGGCTGTTTGTCCTGGTTCGGGAACTTTCCGGTCGGCTGTTCTTGCTGCAGCTGATTCAGGGCTCCTGTTAGTTGCCCAACTGTAGTCTCGAGGTGCTTGATGGTAGCACTCTGAGACTCCATGTTCTGTTTGGTCATCTCCATGAAGGACTGCATGGTGTCCTCGAGAGACGGCTTCTGCGATTGAGCTTGCTTCTGAAACTGTTGGGGGGCATTCTGGTATTGCTGCTGCTGCTGAAAATTCCCTTGTTGCATAGGGAACTGTTGATACTGCTGATACTGCGGGGGCTGCTGCTGCTGATAAGCTTGAGTGTAGTTCTGCTGCTGAGCTCTCCAACCCGAATTGGAGCTTTGTTGCCCTTGATTAAAGATAGGCCTCTGTTCAAATTGAGGCCTCCCCGGATAGCTCTGAGCAGCATAGACCTCTGCTTCTCCTTCAGATGTGAATTCCCCCGTGCGATGGCACGCGTTGGTTCCATGACCAAAATCGCCACATATTCCACATCCTTCTGCTGGTGGCGCGTGAACTGGTGGGGCTTCTGCCTGGTTCATCTTGAGGTGCTGAACTTGCCTCATCAATTCTGCTACTTGCTTCTGAAGCTCATTGTTGGGAGCTACTGCATTGGCTTCAACCCTCCTTCCTCTAGCTGATTTCTGTTGAGAACTCGCTGCAAGTGTGTTGAAAATCTCCTTGAGCTCATCAGCTGTCTTCCGGGCAATGTTGCCCCCTGCTGAACTGTCCACCATAAACTGTGCCGTCTGAATCAATCCGTCATAGAAGAACTGCATCAACATGACAGGTGATAACTGGTGCTGTGGGCACTGGCGGAGGAGCTCTTGGAATCTCTCCCAAGCCTCGTGGAGAGGCTCGTCAGCTCCTTGCATGAAGTTCATTATTTGGCTCCTAATCTCTTGAGTCTTGTGATTAGGGTAGTACTTGAGCATGAACTTCTCACACGCCTCTCCCCATGTAGTGATGGAGTTCGGCGGTAGGGACAGCAACCACGTTCTCGCCCGGTCCTTGAGTGCGTAGGGTAAGCACTTGAGTCTCAACTGATCCTCGGTGAGTTCCAGCAGTGGGAAGGTCTGCACTTGGGTGCAGAAATCACGGATGAACTGCAAGGCGTCCTCACTGGGCATCCCATAAAAGAGCGGCAACAGGTTTGAATCATTGGGCTTCAGATTATAATTCCGGACCGCCGTGGGAAGCACTATCGCAGAAGTGCTAGTGGTCCCAATAACTGGCCTGGAAAAATCTCCCATGTACTGGACATTCTGCTCCGCCATTGCTTCTTGGTCAGGATTAGGCCGAGCTTCTTCTTTTTCTTCTTCAGAATGCACTGAAGGCGTCTCCTCCACGGCTTCCAGGATGGGATCGGAAGCAATTCTCTCTTCACAGTTTTTCTCTTGAAACTGTGATTCCACAAAACTTCTCGAACTGGACTCGGACTCCTTCTCCAGGCTTGAAAGAACCTCCCGAGGTCGATGAATGTTGTCGTAGTAAGGTGCAAGCTTTCTCTTCAAGCTTCTACGTCCTTGCATACACAACACGAACAAACAAATCAAACGCACCGGAGGGAGAAAATAACCGAGTCAAAAGAAATAAACAAAAATAAACACGGAAAACAATGCAACACAATCAAATGCCTAAAGCCTTCCCCGGCAACGGCGCTAAAATTTGACTCAACCCAAAACACCTAATGGATTGACTCGCAATCGTACGAGGTCGTCCTAGTGTAATAAGCTAACCCAAGTCGTCTCTCAAGGAAGGCTAAACAGGGCTTTGATCATGCTACGCACAGAAAACATGAAATAAACCTAAACACTCTAATCAGAAGTTTGGGTCTGACACTTTCTCTCCGATTAACTAATGCGTAATTAAAATAAAGCATATAAAGTTAACTAGGCAAAAGATAGAAAGCCAATAAGAATGCAAGAAGGCAAACAAAGCTAGGGTTCTAAACTAGCAATCTAGAAAGCAATCATCAATTCAACACATAAACAACGATTATCTAGGCGAAATAACATATTAACATTTAATCAAATGAATGTTAAGCAAACACACATGGACAAACTAATTAGAACATGGCATTTGAACATTAACGAAATCAACTAGAGTTTCAAACTCAAACACTAAACCAAACGATCATAAACTCGTAAACATCTAAGATTAATAACTACCTAGGCAAGAAACTCAATCAAGCATAAGATTCGAATGCAAGAAAATCTTAATCTCCATAAAAGAAATCTCTAAATATTCATCAACAAGAAAGGAAAAGGGTAAACAATAGCAACAAACTACGAATCACGTAGATTATCTAAACTCAACAACAATTATCTCCAATCATCATATTAATCAAAACACAAAATAAAGATTCAAATAAACCAAAGGATTTAGAAAACCAAGAGAATCTAGAATCAACAACAATGAACTTCAATCTTCACATTCATCAAATACATAAAACACAAAACTCAATTAACCAAAAGATTCATAAAACCAAGAGAATATAGAATCAACAACTATAATCTTCAATCATCATATTCATTAAAGACAAGAAACAAAAACTCAAATAACCAAAGGATTCATAAAACAAAGAGAATCAAAAGGAGTTCTTACAAAACGTAGCAATCCAAGGAAATCCAATCCGATGAAGTGTTAATTGACATCCAAAGCAATCCAATGAATCCAAAATCAAAAGTAATTGTTTTGAAACTCTAAAAACCCAAAGAAAATGGTGGAAATCGCCCCTAGAGGTTGCTGGGTTCGAAGTGATAAAGTAAAACCCTAGAAAGGGGTTTTTAATCGAAAAATCGTACTTTCGGATCTGAACAGAGGCGGCCGCCGCCGTGGGACGGCGGCGGCCGTGGACGGCGCCCGCCGTGCCACGGCGCCGCCGTGTATGCCTTTCGCAGACTGCAATGCGCAGCGTTTTTGTTTTGGTCCGTTCTCCCTCGTTTCAAGTCGGATTTTAGATCCGTTTTCGCCTACGAACTCGTATCGAGACGAACTTTGATTCTTCTTCAGACCATTCAACTAAATTCTGACTTTACTTTTGTTCACATATCAATCAATGTGAGCACAAAATCCTGAGACAACAAAATTAGCACAAAAGCTCAAATCATTCAACTCTTAAGTGAAAGAGACCAAAATAAAAGTCAATATAACACGTAAACACCCAGAGATTCATCACAAAATAGGGCTAAACACTCGCCCAGCCCGCCCTGGTCTGCCTCGCCTTGACCCGCATCGAGCAGCAGCAGCAAGGGCGCACGGCGCCTGCCCACGCGCGCGATGCACAGCGCGCAAGCGCTCGTGCGCGCGCGGCCTTCGGCGCCGGCGGCCTTGCTCGCTCCGTGCCCGTTGCGCCTCCGTCTCACCAAACACCGTTCCTCGTTGTTGATTCGTCGTCATCCCTGTTTCGTTCCTCGATTTTACAGATTTACAACCGAAAAAATAAATACAATTGAAATACTAATCTAACCACGGATTTTCTCGTGGTGAAAAACGATTACAACGTCAAACGACGTATTCCACGAATCAACGAATCACGAAGAACAACAGCAGTAAAAACAACGCACATTATTAATCGTACACAAATTAATAATAGAGCCAAGAAATTAATCCTGGGCTCTGATACCAATTGAAGGAATATTAAATTGAATTAATACTCGATTGCCAGATGATCGTTTCTTGGATTATTATTAATTCATCATACAACGATTAAATCCTAATATGCTCCTATGAATTTAACAGCTGCACACAGGTATTAGGAAAACTTACTTGAGAATCGGATGCACAAACTGTTGATGATCGCGTCGAAAGAATCTGACTCCAGCTCTGATCTTCTCGACTGTATCCCGCTCAATTCCCAACGTTGGATGGACAACGAGCTATGGAAATTCCCAAGACAGAAAGACCATACACGTTTCTGCGCCTCCCTCTGCTCTCAAAAACCCTAATTTTTATCAGTGTATTTTCCTGAAAGCTGACAGCTGTATTTAATAATACAGAAAAGAGGAGGAGGCGCCACTTTACATGTGAGGGCCGAAAATTCTGTCTTCTTGGGCTAGGAGACATTGGGCCAGCCCAGGGACCAGATACAAGGAATAAAGATGGGCCTCAAATAAATTAATTTATCCATGGTCAGCCCAGACCATAATTAATTTATAAATATCAGTTCATTCCACTAGAGAACCGATACTGACTTACCCCTTTATTGCCGGTGATGAGTCGGGGCTTGTATTTAGAGTTATTAAATCACCGTATTTAAAATATCCGACATCCATTAATTAATTAGAGCTCTGACAGCTTAAATTAATTAATCTCTTAATAATTCCTTAAGTAGTACCACTCAAACTTTATTATTACGCCTGAACTTAATCAACCTGCAGGGTTTAGCGTAATAAACCTTATTGAGCTCCTTAAGGGGATGTCATTATCCTATACCGGATACGGGTACTAATACAGATAATCAAATATCATATATTAACCGCTATCACCCAAGATACAGAGTACTCGAGTTAGTATATAACTTTCACCCATAGTAAGTCAAAGTGATATACGAATTAATATATATATCTGAATACTTATTAGTATTAAGATTTATCAGTCACCGAGATCTTGATTCTTCACTTAAGTCAGATAGAAGAATACATCTCAAACTGTGGTCCTATCAATACGTAATGACATACCAGTATAGACAAGTAGCCAAGACAAACTACTTCCATCTATACTGCAGCCTAAACCAATAACTTGTCCTAGAGTTATTTTGGCTGTGATCATATTATATCTCTTAAGGTTATTCCAATTATATGGTCTTCTGTGATCTACAACACACCATATAATCTACTTATACAGAGATAAAGAACATACATATGCAATCATGAACACAATCAGATAGGAGATAAGAATAGTGAAAACAGGAATCATTGTATACAAGCATAAAGTTCTTGCTTTCAGTATACAAATCCAACAGCTTAATCCTTGGAACTCAGAAATAAAATCCTCATCGTTCCATTACCTCTTCTCAAACCCTTCGAACTAAGTCAAGGCAGCCGACTGCCGGTTCTTCTTTTTTCCTACTTCCTGCCGAAATCAGTTCAAGATGTCAGGGGAGATACCAATCACAAACCCAAAAACAAACACAAACGAGCTAACCCAACAAATCGCCGATCTAATGCAAAACTCCGACAACGTTGTGCTCGGATTCAAATTAGACGGAAACAATTATCCGCAATGGGCACGTGATCACTAATTTATTAGCAACAAAATACCGCAACTAACACGGTGCAATTGTAGCACAAATAAGTAACCGAGTATCGTATCCACAGAGACTGACACACGAAACTACTTTAGCTATCTTCTAAACAGACTCTAACAGTATGCAGGTAAAACAATAATGAAGGTGATTTACAAACTGTCACACCCCAATTCTTGAAGGAATAAATATAATCGAGGTGTGAATAATTCATAGAAATAAACAAGGAAAAAACCTTGTTAAAGCCGAGTAATAAAATATTAAGTCGGGCTATGCCCCTTTGGATCACAAGTTTTGTTTCATGCTTCTGACAACCGACATTTATTAGCATAAATTCAGTAGTGAAGAGTCTAAGCTCGGTCAAGTATATCGTTTGAAATTTTACATGAAGATCTTAAGTTGGGATAACAAAAGACGGATATGAGTGATTTCTACAGCGGAAGTCTAAAATAGGAATTTAACCCTAGCCTCAGCTCCGTCCCGTCAGCACCAGCCAGCCAACCTGAAAACATTTGAAAGTAATTTTGGGCTAAGTACTAATGTACTTAGTGGGCATGCATTTTCTGAAACATTTCATATTTTCGTAAAGAGCAGTTTATCCAATTATACTTGACATGACTTAGAAGGTTTTAAATTGAAAGAACTTCTAAGCATGTTAAAACATTTCTTTCATTTGTGCGCACATGTCACACTCCCTTTCTGTTACTCGCTGTGATCCCGGACCTCTAGCCACCGACGGATCTCTGTCTCCCGCTGACTTGAACTGAGGGCGTAACCCAGACAAGTTTACTTTGACCTCGGGACGCTACCCAGGCAAGCCTGATATTTCTCATGCTCCGGAACACATCCAGTCGAGCACCCTTATAACGCCTCTGGTTAGAGCCCTATGGAGATCAACCCACCAAGTCAACTAACAAGTGTACACAATTCTCAAACAACATATTAGGTCATAAGAGAACCTCAATTGATTAACTGCGCGAGCCTTAAACAGAGCAGAGTGCACATAAACATTTTATTGGATAAATAGTTTGCATTTCGTTGAATAAATAATTTGCATTTCATTGAAACATTTAGAGCTTAATAACTCAATCATACTTTATACATTTGGAAAGTAAGCCCACCTGTATAGGCAAAGCCTGTCGTTTAACCTTATCTCTGAATCGGAATAGCAGTGCTAATCCTCGTGACGTTCAAAGCCTACAAGAAATCTATTCTTAATAGGTCTCCTTGAATCTAATCTTAAGTCATGGTGAAGTGCTTAACATTCTATGATTCACTTAGCCGGGTTTTCAAAATTTAATGAATAAATAATTGAAAACTAAAATTCTTGAGTTAAGGACACCAACAATATCCTTACTCGATTTTCTTAAATAATTGGAATTATAAATAAAACCAATTAAATCATAAATACTTTTATTGCAAAATAAATGCAATTTCATGTCATGCTTAGCATATAATAAGTAATTTACTTAAAATATGCACATAATAATAATTTAATATTATTATGAAAACTAGTCTTTGAAAATAATTAATTAAACTAATTAATAGTTCAATTAATAAAATAGGGCAGCCCAATTAATTTAATTAATCAAGGCAGCCCAAAGTTTTAAAATAAATCTGACCCAAATGATGTTTAAAATAAAGCCCAGCTGAATTAAACTAATCAGCCCAACTGATTAATAAAATAAAGGCCCAACTGATAATTAAACAAAAGCCGGCCCAACACAGAAGCCCAACAGCAGCCCTACTTTTCCTTCCCCCTATCAGTCGCACACCCACGCACACATTCATCAGTCTCTCACCCCTCTCGACTGCTCTTCTCTCTCTCAATACTCGACTGCTCTCTCTCTCTCTCAACTGATCGGAAATCCATCGCCGTCGGAGCTCGTCGGAGCAAGCGGTGACAGGCCCCGGCTATCCTCTCCATTCTCCCTTTTTCGGCGACTGCAACGACAGCCACCGCCGTCTCTCCCTCAGATCTCCGGCCGATAGCAGTAGATAGGCTGCCGCCGACTCTTCCTCGACTTTCTCTCAAATTTGAAACCCACGCCTCACACCGTCTGATCGTCTCCCTCCTTGGAAACGGCGAGGTCGCCGCTCCCTCCCTCTCTACTCTGCTCTCCCTCCGTGGCCGGATGACAGCGGCAGGGCCGCCGCGCCCTGGCCTCCCTCGGTGGAACATCCGGCGACAGCAGCCATTGCTGCCTCCGTCGACTCTCTCCTTCGCCTAACTCCCTATTTCTCCCCCGACTCACAGGCGCTCACACACACAGACCATGACTCCCTCCTCCCCCCAATCTTTCGCCCTTGGCCGGACAGCAGCGGCACCGCCGCCGTGCCCTGCCTCCTCCACCTCTCGACTTAGTTCACACAAATACAACACTCATCATCCTCGACTCAGCAGACCCACCCATACACTCCAACATTTGGATTCGACGACCAAAAACAAGCTCAAGACTCCATTTTTTTCTTTTTCTTTAAAGACAGTCATGCTCTGATGTATGTACATACATATATATATACAGATCATTTATACATATCTACACTTGTATAAAAACTTGTTTGTGAATGCATGTATGCTCGTGAATCTTGGTTGGGCAGTTGAAATTCTTTATACATCTTTCTATGAAATGAGAGAAGTAAGGAGTCAAAGATGAAACCTTTGAATGTTTAGTGGGGAAAGCCCTCAAGCTGAAAGCCTCGTGTGATCTTCAAGAGTTTTTGATTTGAGTTTGCTGAAATTGGAGGTGTGTTGCTGCTGAATTGGTGAGGGGAATGGTTGCTCTTTGTTTCAGTTTCCCTTCACGAAATGAGTTGTGTGGAGTGGTGAAGGAGTAGTTGAATTGGCAGAGGAGCTTGGGGCATTTGATTGCCTCTGCCAAGCATGGCATAAAGCCTGAATTTTGGGCTACTTGAATAGGTGTAGGGTGGCTGATGGACAACATAGGGTATGGGTGTTGATTGGACAAATAAAAACTTCAGGGTTTAATAATCGGTACTGTGATTATCGTTCAGTGTTTGCTAGATAAATAGCTTGTGTAAATGCTTAAATGCTAAATTAAATAAATATGCAATGCACAAAAATTTAATAACTAAATTTACAAATGTTTTTTTGTAAATCACTTTTGTTGGAATTAAAATAAATTTATTTTCTTTATCCGGCGTGAATCATCTTAAATATAAGTTCAAAATTATTCTAAGCTTAGCTCGAGGAAACGGGGCATTACACGAACTAAGAGTAACTAAATAAAAACGGCAAAGCATATGAATAACGGTACTAACTCAAATAAAAGGAAAACTCTGACCCTAGGGATGTACTTTTACTAATTAACTACATGCATTCAACCTATTGATTCAATTACCAATTTTAATCCAACCCTGATGAAATATCACTATATTATCCACAAGCTTCTCTAACGAACACCTATGAACGTAGATTAATTAACCCCTTTTCGCATTCAAGACTCCAAGGAATAAATTAACTCCAAATAGCACATAAAGAATAGCTTCCTATAGCTTCACCTATGGCATTCAAGACTCAAGGCTAACACTATATCATGCATTCCTGAATCGGCTGAACAATTATCGCATTCAAGACTCAAACTGAACAGCTAGACATGTAAATCATTGATCAGATAATTCACAATAGAATAAGCACCAGGAATCATGAATCATAAGTTAGAAGGCAAATTGATATCAATAAATCAAAAACACATAATTAATCAGCTATGTACAAACCCTAGGTTCAGAATAAAAGAACTAGCCAGACATATTGAAATAAAACATAAACATAATTAAAAATATAGCAATTATAAAAACTAAATTATATAAAAACCGAATGAAAACTGAAGTAGCGGCTTGAATCTTCGATCTTGATCCAAGCCTTGAAAACTAAAAAGCTAAAATATTCTAAAGCTAAAAAAACTGAAAATATAAATGTTCAGATGTTCGGGGCATGATGAATAGGTCAAAAGAAGACCTATTTATAAGCTTCAGATTTCCTTCGGATCACCATGGAAGTTTCCATGCAAAGTAGAATTCTAAAAGTAATAGAATCGTGTAAAATAAGGCAACTTTCCAGCTGGATGCGCGCTCCGGAAAATACTCCCACTCTTGCCGAATTCGCAGCTTCTCGCCAGAGGAACGGATGTTACCAGGGTAACGGTCGTGCTAGAGAAATGACGATTTCTCTGGTATCGCCAGAGGAACAGTGATTTCTCTGGCTTCTCGATTCCGCTGTAATGGACTTTTGCTTGGTTGCTCTGACTATTGACTCCTCTGGTGATGACTTCGCTACACTGGCTTCTTGATTTCGCTGACTCCAGAGAAATGGTGATTTCTCTGACATCGCTAGAGAAATGGTGATTTCTCTGGCGTTTGATTCCTCTGCACTTATGATTCCAGCAGCGAAGTGATTTCTCTGGCGCTTTCGCGTTCGCTTCGATTCCTCTGACACTTCCTCGCTCGCTTCGGTTCCTCTGGTGAGTTGATTTCTCTGACGCCAGAAGAATGGTGATTTCTCTGCTCTGGAGATGTCGGTTTCTCTGCTCTGGAGACCAGAACACCTAGAAAACGCCAAATTCATCCAAAATTCTCCAAAACTGCATTCTTCCATCTCGAAAGCCTAAATCTCCTGCAAAGCATAAAAAACACCATAAAACGCACCAATTTCCAGCGGATTATCTTAAAACACGCACCTTCAAACCCTTAAAAATAGAGTAAATTAAGCATAAATCAACTCCCCCACACTTAGCCTTTTGTTTGTCCTCGAGCAAAATCTATATGAATCCTAGGAAGAGATTGATTTCAACAATGTTCATTTCCATTCAAACATTCACAAAGTCAATTCAAAACTTTACCATCAACAAACATCTCTCGATCATGCAAGTAACTCAAAGTTTATGAAGCAACAAAAGAGTAATGCGAGTAATTCGATCAGACTCAATTCTCCGCTAGAAGTGAATTCCCTAATGTGACCGCCTTTATAATCAATATCACCAATTTTCACACTTTGTGTGCTTTGAGATTTCGACAGTTGGGCCATATTTCATGAAATAAAACCATTTGGATGTAATCCAAAGTCTTTTCACGTGGTTTCCCATGCTCATAGTTAGACTAGAGGAGCAAAAACTCAGAGCTATCACGTTTTCAGAACAGGCCAAATGTTTCAGAGCTGGCAATTTTGAAGTTGGCAATTCGTCCAACATTTTCACAGATTAGATACAATTGTAGGCAATCACAATGACAACACTCCTTCTAGCATCTACCGGACAAATCACGTTTTACTAACTTACAAAAGTGTTGCAACAAAACTCATAATTCTTTGCACAATCAAGAAACATATATTAAAAGTAAAAATAAGAATAACCACCGAACAAACACAAACCCGAAATGCACATCGAAAACCATCTTCTCTTCCACAAATTCGTAAAAATTAGCCAGATTCGAGACCAAAAACTAAGCATAGAAAAATCAATTTCGCCCATTTTTTGAAAAATATAAGCAACAAAACACCCCCCCACACTTAAACCATGCCATATCCTCAGGGCACAAAAGAAATACGAAGAGTGTAGAAAACGTCCCTGATTAACGGCAATGAAAAGCTGAACCATTGTGAGAGGCGGCGAAAAGGGGTTTGTGACCTTGGGCAGAGTGGAGAGTGGCGGCGCTGGGTAGGTGCAGCGAGGAGAGTGGCTTCGCTGGACATGTGCAGCGTGGAAAAGTGCAGCGAAGAGAGTGGCTGCGCTGGAACCTGAAGACCACCAGAAATCTGGCAGAGAAACACCTGCCCTAAACTAAACAAAGAAACAAAGAAACAAAGAGAAACAAAAAGAAACAAAACTACACTAAAAGAAAGAAAAACAAAACAAAGAAGAACAGTTGGGTTACCTCCCAACAAGTGCTTAATTTAACGTCTAGAGCTCGATGATACCTCATGATCTCAATGAACATCAAACACAGCGGGCGTGACAGAACGCTTAACACGAACAGAGCTAGAAGACCCATGCGCATCATTTGCGTGAAAGACGACGCTTCCACTCGGCATATCTATCATAGCTCTTCCCGTAGCTAAGAATGATCGACCAAGAATCAACGGCGGATTTGCATCTTCAGGAATATCGAGGACCAAGAAATCCGTAGGGAAGACAAGCTTGTCAACCTTCACAAAGATGTCTTCAAGCTTTCCTCTCGGCTTCACTCTTGATCTATCCGCCATTTGAATCTCCATCGAGGTCGGCTTGAGATCTCCAATTCCCAACCGCTTGAAAACAGAGATGGACATCACATTGACACTAGCCCCTAAATCGCAAAGAGCCTCGGGAAAGAGCTCTCCTCCAATCTTGCACTCAATGGTGAAGCTACCCGAATCTTTCTTCTTCGAAAGTAGCGTCATTGGCAGCTCAGTGCACACAGCTTTCGCCTGCGAGATTTTCTTATCCTCATCCCCCATCTTCTTGGTGTGAACAACTGCCTTTTCTTCTTTATCATTGGCAGATGAACGGATGTTGGAAGAGAAATAGCTGATTTCTCTGCTCTGGCTGTTGAGCACTGAGCTTCGCTTCGCTGCTCTGATATCTTGAGGCTGTGCACGCCGGTCTGATTCTTCAAGTAGCCTCTCTAGCTCATCCACTATGCGTTTATGCTCTGTTTCCTCGGGATTGGCAACTTTTTTCTCATTCTTGCAATGGGGGATCTCCAGCTTGATTTCCTTGGCATCCTTGTCGTCCCTCTACTCTGGCCGATCTCGCTGCTCTACAGAGGAATGGTGATTCCTCTGCTCTGTCCCGCTTCTCAATTAAATTGCATTACACTTTTTGCTCGGCTTCACAGCACATTGCTCTTCAAGCACTTCCCTCTTCATCAGACTACGGGGGAATGGAGCTTTTGGGATGTACTCCCTAAGTGGAATAGGAGATTTGTATGGTTCCTCACTTGGTTGTTCGTTCTCCTTGCTCATCCTCCTGTCTTTTGGAGACATAGTGCCATCGAAAATAGCATTGCATTGGCCTTTTGGATTGGCAGTAGTGTTGCTCGGGAATTGGCTCGACTTGTGCTGCGCAGCTGCTTGGTTGACTATCTGACCAACTTGAGTCTCCAACATCTGCACTTGCTTGGATAGTGCTGAAAAATTGTTTCCAATATGACCCACTTGAGACTCCAAATTGGTCATCCTTGTATTAACAGTTGTCTTCATACCAAACATCTGTGTTAACATCTGTTGCATCATATCCTCCAATGATACTTTCTTCGGCTCATTGATAACTCCTCCACTAGACACAGAAAACCCAGGTGGAGGCTGCAAAGCATTGTTTGGGTTGCCATAAGAAAGATTCGGTTGCGGTCGTCCTCCTGGCTGGAACTGCTGCTGGCCCTGTTGATATTGCTGACCTCTGCCATACATTCCTGGCTGACCTCGATTCAACTCACTGATCTTAGTAGTCAGCTCTGCCAGCTGCGTAGCCATCGCTGCCTGCTGTGTAACCATCGCTGCCATAGGATCAGAGCTGGAAGCAGCTGCCACCCTTTTAAATTGTACTCTTTCTACTGGCCATTGATAGCTTGTAGCAGCCATACTCTCTATGATGTTCCAAGCCTCTGTACTGTGATAACACTCATGTTTCCATGGTTTTCAATGTTCTTTTGATATTAATTTTATAGGAAATTGAGTGTTTGATAGTTGTTTGGTGCTTAATTTGCTTTATCTTGTGAAACATGATTCTTACTCCAACTTTGAAGGAAATTTCAGGTTTAATGACTTCGAATTTGGAACAATGTTCTGAAATAGAAGTTGTAGTTCGTCTCGATACGCATTCGTGAGCATAAACGGATCATAAATCGGAGTTCGGACGAGAAAGTTATGGCCGAAACAAAAACATTGCGCGCAGCAGTCAAGTTGGTCGCCGAAAATGGGCATTTTGAAGAAGAAATTCGGCGACCTAAACGGCGACCGCCGAGTTGGTCGCCGAAATTCCTGTTTCAGATTTGCACTGCGAGCTCTATATTCGGCGGGCGCCGAATTTGGTCATTTTTCGGCACAAATTCGGCGACCTAAACGACGACCGCTGAGTTTGACCGCCGAATTTGGCGGGTTTGCGAGATTTTCCGATTTTCAGAGTTCTTCTGGGTTCCAAACACTGTATTTTACCCTGATACTTTAAATAGGTCTTCTTTTGACCTATCTAGGGTTCCTTTTTCATTCCAAAACTTTATTTTCTCAGTTTCATAGCTTTAGATTATTATTGCTTTCCAGTTTTTACAGCTTGGATTGGATTTCCACAAGATTGAAGATTCAAGCCGCTACAATTGTTTTATTCAGAGTTTTATTTAATTCAGTTCTTTCAATTGTGTTCTTTTTAATTATGTTTATGATTTATTTTAGTATGTTTGGCTAGTTCGTTAATCTGAACCTAGGGTTTGTACATAGCTGATTAATTATGTGTGTATGATTTATTGATATCAATTTGCCCTCTAACTTGTGATTCATGATTCCTGGTGCTTAATTTCTTGTGAATTATTTGGCCAATAATTTACATGTCTAGCTGTTCAGTTTGAGTCTTGAATGCGATAATTGTTTAGCCGATTCAGGAATGCATGTTATAGAAGTAGCCTTGACACTTGAATGGGATAGGTGAAACTATAGGGAGCTATTCTTTGTGTACGCTTGGGAGTTAATTTATTCCTTGGAGTCTTGAATGTGAAGGGGGGTAAATTAATCTACTTTCATAGGTGTTCGTTAGAGAAGCTTGTGAATAGTTCTGTGATCTCTCATCAGGGTTGGATTAAATTGGTAATTGAATCAATAGATTAAATGCATATAATTAATTAGTAAAAGTACATCCCTAGGGTCAGAGTCTTTTATTATTTGAGTTTTTACCTTATTTTATTTGTTGTTATCTGAATTTAGTGCTAATCAAACCTTCCTACTTTTTGTTGCCTGTCTACTGTTATAGTCTGTTTAGGAGATAGCTAGAGTTATTTCGTTGTGTCAGTCCCTGTGGATACGATACTCGGTTACTGATTATTTGCTACAATTGCACCGTGTTAGTTGCGGTATTTGTTGCTAAGAAATTAGTGATCAACTTTTTGGCGCCGTTGCCGGGGAATACTTAGGGAATACTTTCCAAAGGGTCCACTTCCCCGTAGGCTGATGAAGAGGAAGGTGCTTGAAGAGCAATGTTCTGAGAAGCCGAGCAAAAAGTGTAACGCAATTCAAGTGAGAAGCGGGCCAGAGCAGCGGGATCAGCCAGAGCAGCGGGATCAGCCAGAGCAGCGGGATCGGCTAGAGCAAAGGGACGGCAAGGATGCCAAGGAAATCAAGCTGGAGATCCCCCATTGCAAGAATGAGAAAAAAATTGCCAATCCCGAGGAGACAGAGCATAGACGCATAGTGGATGAGCTAGAGAGGCTACTTGAAGAATCAGACCGGCGTGCAGAGCCTCAAGATAGCAGAGCAGCGAAGCAAAGTTCAGAACTCAACAGCCAGAGCAGAGAAATCAACCATTTCTCTGCCAATATCCGTTCCTCTACCAATGATAAAGAAAAAAAGGCAGTCGTTCACACCAAGAAGATGGGTCATGAGGATAGGAAAATCTCGCAGGCGACAGCTGTGGGCGCTGAGCTGCCAATGAAGCTACTTTCGAAGAAGAAAGATCCGGGTAGCT